>NC_141875.1:113932585-114084100 GCF_056163025.1 Triticum urartu | reverse complement strand
TTCACTCTGAAATTCTTTGAACTTTTCAAATGTTTCAGACTTATGTTTCATTAAGTAGATATACCCATATCTACTTAAGTCGTCTGTGAAGGTGAGAAAATAACGATATCCGCCACGAGCCTCAACATTCATTGGACCACATACATCTGTATGTATGATTTCCAACAAATCTGTTGCTCTCAACATAGTTCCAGAGAACGGTGTTTTTATCATCTTGCCCATAATGCATGGTTCGCAAGTACCAAGTGATTTATAATCAAGTGGTTCCAAAAGTCCATCTGTATGGAGTTTCTTCATGCGCTTTACACCGATATGACCCAAACGGAAGTGCCAAAAATAAGTTGCACTATCATTATCAACTCTACATCTTTTGGCTTCAACATTATGAATATGTGTGTCACTACTATCGAGATTTAATAAGAATAGACCACTTTTCAAGGGTGCATGACCATAAAAGATATTACTCATATAAATAGAACAACCATTATTCTCTGATTTAAATGAATAACCGTCTCGCATCAAACAAGATCCAGATATAATGTTCATGCTCAACGCTGGCACCAAATAACAATTATTTAGGTCTAATACTAATCCCGAAGGTAGATGTAGAGGTAGCGTGCCGATCGCGATCATATCGACTTTGGAACCATTTCCCACGTGCATCGTCACCTCGTCCTTAGCCAATCTTCGCTTAATCCGTAGTCCCTGTTTCGAGTTGCAAATATTAGCAACAGAACCAGTATCAAATACCCAGGTGCTACTGCGAGCATTAGTAAGGTACACATCAATAACATGTATATCACATATACCTTTGTTCACCTTGCCATCCTTCTTATCCGCCAAATACTTGGGGTAGTTCTGCTTCCAGTGACCAGTCTGCTTGCAGTAGAAGCACTCAGTTTCAGGCTTAGGTCCAGATTTGGGTTTCTTCTCTCTTGTTGACCATGAACACTTGATGCTCCTTCTTGATTTCTACCGCCGCAGCTTTCAGCATTGCAAAGAGCTCGGGAATTGTCTTATCCATCCCTTGCATATTATAGTTCATCACGAAGCTCTTGTAGCTAGGTGGAAGTGATTGGAGAATTCTGTCAATGACGCAATCATCTGGAAGATTAACTCCCAATTGAATCAAGTGATTATTATACCCAGACATTTTGAGTATATGCTCACTGACAGAATTATTGTCCTCCATCTTGCAGCTATAGAACTTATTGAAGACTTCATATCTCTCAATCCGGGCATTTGCTTGAAATATTAACTTCAACTCCCGGAACATCTCATATGCTCCATGACGTTCAAAACGTCGTTGAAGTCCCGATTCTAAGCCGTAAAGCATGGCACACCGAACTATTGAGTAGTCATCAGCTTTGGTCTGCCACATGTTCATAACATCTGGTGTTGCTCCAGCAGCAGGCCTGGCACCCAGCGGTGCTTCCAGGATGTAATTCTTCTATGCAGCAATGAGGATAATCCTCAAGTTACGAACCGAGTCCGTGTAATTGCTACCATCATCTTTCAACTTTGCTTTCTCAAGGAACGCACTAAAATTCAACGGAACAACAGCACGGGCCATCTATCTACAATCAAACATAAACAAGCAAGATACTATCAGGTACTAAGTTCATGATAAATTTAATTTCAGTTAATCATATTACTAAAGAACTCCCACTTAGATAGACATCCCTCTAATCCTCTAAGTGATCACGTGATCCAAATCAACTAAACCATGTCCGATCATCACATGAGATGGAGTAGTTTCATTAGTGAACATCACTATGTTGATCATATCTACTATATGATTCACGCTCGACCTTTCAGTCTCCGTGTTCCGACGCCATATCTGTATATGCTTGGCTCGTCAAGTATAACCTGAGTATTCCGCGTGTGCAACTGTTTTGCACCCATTGTATTTGAACGTAGAGCCTATCAGACCTGATCATCACCTGGTGTTTCAGCACGAAGAACTTTCGCAACGGTGCATACTCAGGGAGAACACTTCTTGATAATTAGTGAGAGATCATCTTAAAATGCTACCGTCAATCAAAGCAAGATAAGATGCATAAAAGATAAACATCACATGCAATCAATATAAGTGATATGATATGGCCATCATCATCTTGTGCTTGCGATCTCCATCTTCGAAGCACCGTCATGATCACCATCATCACCGGAGCGACACCTTGATATCCATCGTAGCATCATTGTCGTCTCATCAATCTTATGCTTCTACGACTATCTTTACCGCTTAGTGATAAAGTAAAGCATTACAGGGCGATTGCATTGTATAAAATAAAGCGACAACCATATGGCTCCTGCCAGTTGCCGATAACTCGGTTACAAAACATGATCATCTCATACAATAAAATTTAGCATCATATCTTGACCATATCACATCACAACATGCCCTGCAAAAACAAGTTAGACGTCCTCTACTTTGTTTCTTGCAAGTTTTACGTGGCTGCTACGGGCTTAAGCAAGAACCAATCTTACCTACACATCAAAAACCACAACGATAGTTTGTCAAGTTGGTGCTATTTTAACCTTCGCAAGGACCGGGCGTAGCCACACTCAGTTCAACTAAAGTTGGAGAAACTGACACCCCCAGCCACCTGTGTGCAAAGCACGTCAGTAGAACCAATCTCGCGTAAGCGTACGCGTAATGTCGGTCCAGGCTGCTTCATCCAACAATACCGCCGAACCAAAGTATGACATGCTGGTAAGTAGTATGACTTATAGAGCCCACAACTCACTTGTGTTCTACTCGTGCACAACATCAACGCATAAAACCAGGCTCGAATGCCACTGATGGGGAACGTAGTAATTTCAAAAAAATTCCTATGCACACGCAAGATCATGGTGATGCATAGCAACAAGAGGGGAGAGTGTTGTCTACGTACCCTCGTAGACAGACAGCGGAAGCGTTATGACAACGCGGTTGATGTAGTCGTACGTCTTCACGGCCCCACCAATCAAGCACCGAAACTACAGCACCTCCGAGTTCTAGCACACATTCAGCCGACGATCCCCGGACTATGATCCCGCAAAGTGTTGGGGAAGAGTTCTGTCAGCACGACGGCGTGGTGACTATCTTGATGTTCTACGATCGCAGGGCTTCGCCTAAGCACCGCTACAATATTATCGAGGATTATGGTGGAGGGGGGCACAGCACACAGCTAAGAGAATGATCTCCAAGATCAACTTGTGTATCTAGAGGTGCCCCCCTGCCCCCGTATATAAAGGTGCAAGGGGGAGCGGCGGCCGGCCAGGAGGAGGCGCGCCAGGGAGGAGTTCTACTCATACCGGGAGTAGGACTCCCTCCTTTTTCCTTGTCCAACTAGGAGAGGGGGAAGGAAGGGAGAGAGGAGAGGAAGGAAAGGGGGGGTGCCGCCCCCCCCTCCTTGTCCAATTCGGACTAGAGGGGGAGGGGGCGCGTGGCCTGCCCTGGCCGCCCCTCCTCTTCTCCACTTTGGGCCCATGAGGCCCATTAACCCCCGGGGGGGTTCCGGTAACCCCCCGGTACTCCGGTTTTATCCGAAACTTCTCCGGAACACTTCTGGTGTCTGAATATAGCCGTCCAATATATCAATCTTTATGTCTCGACCATTTCGAGACTCCTCGTCATGTCCGTGATCACATCCGGGACTCCGAACAATCTTCGGTACATCAAAATAGATAAACTCATAATGAAACTGTCATCGTAACGTTAAGCATGCGGACCCCTAGGGGTTCAAGAACAATGTAGACATGAACGAGACACGTCTCCAGTCAATAACCAATAGCGGAACCTGGATGCTCATATTGGCTCCTACATATTCTACGAAGATCTTTATCGGTCAGTCCGCATAACAACATACGTTGTTCCCTTTGTCATCGGTATGTTACTTGCCCGAGATTTGATCGTCGGTATCTCAATACCTAGTTCAATCTCGTTACCGGCAAGTCTCTTTACTCGTTTTGTAATACATAATCTCGCAACTAACTCATTAGTTGCAATGCTTGCATGGCTTATGTGATGTGCATTACCGAGAGGGCCCAGAGATACCTCTCCGACAATCAGAGTGACAAATCCTAATCTCGAAATACGCCAACCCAACATGTACCATTGGAGACACCTGTAGAGCTCCTTTATAATCACCCAGTTACGTTGTGACGTTTGGTATCACACAAAGTGTTCCTCCGGCAAACGGGGGTTGCATAATCTCATAGTCATAGGAACATGTATAAGTCATGAAGAAAGCAATAGCAACATATTAAACGATCGGGTGCTAAGCTAATGGAATGGGTCATGTCAATCACATCATTCTCCTAATGATGTGATCCCTTTAATCAAATGACAACACATGTCTATGGTTAGGAAACATAACCATCTTCGATTAACGAGCTAGTCAAGTAGAGGCATACTAGTGACGTTTAGTTTGTCTATGTATTCACACAAGTATTATGTTTCCGGTTAATATAATTCTAGCATGAATAATAAAAATTTATCATGATATCAGGAAATAAAATAATAACTTTATTATTGCCTCTAGGGCATATTTCCTTCATCTTCGACACGTATATCTTATCTCCGTCTCGTTCTTTTGAAGCATCTTGGCCTTCGCGGAGCTCAAAAACCTATTCACGATGCCTTCGGTCATCGTGCGGACCATGGTCGCCTGCGGGGTAGAGCAAAACGATATTTTAGAACCAAGAAAAAAATTGGAATGACTTTCCCTAAAAATAGGACAAAAATGAATGCATGGTGCCAAAATTCTCGCTGAAACGAAAATGAATCAACATTCCATCAAAATATTGGCAACTATCGCGTTTCAAATACCGGTACCTGCAAACACAAACATATATGCAACACCACAAACATATGCAACACCACAAACATACATAGATCTAGCTAGGCCATAAAAAGTGCATGTGCACGTTGTTGGAGGGAGAAAAAACTAGATCGATAACATAAAGAAAGCTTTCCCCTTACTTACCTATCAAAAAAGGTAATTTAACCACTTAATTTGGATGAATCTATGGTGCAAATGAGGTGAGGAGGAGGAGGCAGCCGAGACAAGCTTCGAGGAGGAGGTGGAGAGAATGAAGTGGGGAAAGTGAGTGTGTAGGTGGCTGTCCAAAATATCTAGCTGGTCCCAGGTTACTAATGGCGCACCACCTACAAATGCGCCATTAGTAACCCTGGTTACTAATGGCGCACCAGCTGGTGGTGCGCCATTAGTAGTTTTGCAAAAAAAATGATAGTAGTGGCGCACGGGATGAGTGGTGCGCCATTACTAGTTAAAACTAGTAACGGCGCACTGTGCCCTGGTGCGCCATTAGTATTTTTGGAAAAATAAAAAAATATGATAGTAGTGGCGCACCATGGGTGTGGTGCGCCATTAGTGTGTATCACACTAATGGTGCACAAACACATGGTGCGCCACTGCTATATAGTAGTGGCGCACCACATGTCTGGTGCGCCATTAGTGTCCATATTATCTATAGCCCTTTTCCTAGTAGTGTGACCTCTAGTCAAGACCAGACCGAAGCAACTTACTGCCGGTTTAGAACTGATCATGTACTAACAACTCAGCATTGAAACCCACGCCGGGTTGTAATAAACACTGGTTTATCAGAAAATATTCATAAATCCCTGATCAAAAAACAACAAATACAAAAGAAATATGCAAGGCTTTTCATGGGCTGCCAGGCCGCTGAGTTAAACCATTTTGCAAAGCCTTTTAAGATGGACCTCAATCTTTAACCAATCACCGTTTTAACTTTGACAAGTTCAGGGTCTATGAGATTGACTTGTCAAACGTTCGGTGGGTCATACCAGGTTTACATGGATGGAGTGGCTTACTTAAAGAGTTAGATAACCCAGAGTTTTAGGTGAATACACCTGGCTTCCAAGCCTGGCTTGATAGCCTACTACAAGGGTGCAAATTCGTTGTTCTTTGAGAAGCAAGGAGCCCCCAAGTAATATTTGAGCAATGCTCAGTGGTGACCTATGTTTGAGTTGTGCTTTATGCAACAGACTCTCTTTGGTTCCACATAATTTCCTTTTGGCTTTAAGCCTATCAAAAGGTGTAGCTGTGTAAATACAACCAAGCCCCCTAGTGATTTCCCTTTTTGGTTTTAGACCGATCAAGAGGTGTAGCTATGGTTCGGATACGACCAAGCCCCCTAGTGGTTTCCTTCATATCTGTGTGGCTTTATAGGCTGGGTTATTAGAACTCCACTTCGTTAGTAGAAGCCCCCATGGAACCACACATGATGTAAAAAAGAACAGAGACCCCGCTTTAACTGAGGCTCCGGTTTATTATATAATATATACATTGTCATAAGTACGTACATAAAAAGAGCCTGTGGCTCAAGTATGGTAAGGCCGAAGAAGAGCTATATTCGGCCGCTGGGTCTCCTCCTCCGATTTGCGTGAGTTTTTGTGCTCTCGAACATCGATGAGGTAGTATGACCCATTGTGTAGATTTTTGCTGACCACAAAAGGTCCTTCCCAAGGTGGGGATAACTTGTGCATATCAGTCTGATCCTGGATGAGCCGGAGCACCAGATCACCTTCTTGAAAAGTTCTAGTCTTAACCCGACGGCTGTGATAACATCGGAGATCTTGCAGATAAATCACCGAACGTGCTGCTGCTAAATCAAGCTCCTCATCTAACAGGTCCAGTGAGTCCTGACATGCCTTCTCATTCTCAGCTTCAACATAAGCCACCACACGGGGTGAGTCATGATGGATGTCACTAGGGAGAACCGCTTCTGCTCCGTAAACCATGAAGAAAGGCGTGTAACCTGGAGATCTGTTTGGTGTGGTGTTGATACTCCATAATACGGAAGGTAACTCCTCCACCCAACAACCCGGCGTCCGCTTTAAAGGAACCATAAGCCGGAGTTTGATACTTCTCAAAATTTCTTGATTTGCCCTCTTTGCTTGACCATTAGACTGGGGGTGAGACATTGATGCTACATCAAGCCGGATGTGCTCACGTTGAAAAAATTCTTCCATATCACCTTTGGACAGATTAGTACCATTATCAGTGATAATGCTGTGTGGAAAACCAAACCGGAATATCACCTTTTTGATGAATTGAACCGCCGAGGCTGCATCACACTTACTGACTGGCTCTGCCTCTACCCACTTGGTAAACTTGTCAACCGCCACCAACAGGTGGGTCTTTTTGTCCTTGGATCTCTTAAAGGGTCCAACCATATCGAGCCCCCAAGTTGCAAACGGCCAAGTGATTGGAATCATTCTCAATTCCTTGGTCGGAACATGGGCGCGACGTGCAAACTTCTGACAACCGTCACACCTTTTGACTAAATCCTCAGCGTCAGCATGAGCCGTCAACCAATAGAAGCCATGACGAAAAGCATTAGCCACCAAGGATTTTGAACCGGCATGGTGACCACAATCTCCTTCATGGATTTCCCGCAAAATCTCACAACCCTATTGAGGAGAAACACAACGCTGAATTGCTCCTATGGTGCTATAACGATGTAACTCCCCATTGATAATGGTCATTGACTTGGATTGCCGGATTATCTGCCAGGCCAAGGTTTCATGCTCCGATAACTCGCCGCAGTTCATGTAAGACAAGTACGGGACTGTCCAATCCAGTATAACATGCAAAGCCGCCACCAACTGGGCCTCCGGGTCAGGAATAGCCAACTCCTCCTCTGTGGGTATCATGACCGATGGATTATGCAGTACGTCGAGGAAGACATTAGGTGGCACCAGTTTACGCTGAGCGCCTAGACGACTTAAAGCGTCCACCGCTTCAATCTTTCGCCGGTCTATATGGTCAACTTGATAGCCCTTGAAATGACCAGCCACTATGTCCACCTCGCGTCAATATGCAGCCATGAGTGGGTCCTTAGAATCCGAAGTGCCAGATACCTATTGAGCCACCAGGTCCGAGTTACCGAAGCACTTAACCCGGCTTAAATTCATCTCCTTAGACATCTGAAGACCGTGGAGTAAGGCCTCAGACTCAGCTGCATTGTTAGTGTAAGGGAACATTAAACAAAGAACATAACAAAATTAGTCACCTCGTGGGGAAGTTAATATGACTCCAGCCCCCGAGCCCTCCAATTGCCTGGACCCATCAAAATGAATAGTCCAATAAGTGTTGTCTGGCTTTTCCTCTGGTGCCTGCAACTCTGTCCAATCATTGATGAAGTCCACGAGTGCTTGAGATTTTATCGCTGTGCGAGGTGTATACTTGAGCCCGTGAGGTCCAAGCTCAATAGCCCACTTGGCAATTCGGCCAGTCGCCTCTCTGTTTTGGATGATATCTCCCAAAGGGGCTGAACTAACCACTATGATAGGATGACCCCGAAAATAGTGCTTGAGCTTCCGGCTTGCCATAAAAACTCCGTACACCAACTTCTGCCAATGCGGATACCTCTGCTTTGATTCGATAAGCACCTCACTGATATAATAAACCGGCCATTGAACAGAATACTCCTTTCCAGCCTCCTTGCGCTCCACAACAATGGCCACACTGACAGCCCAGCATTAGCAGCCACATATAGCAGTAAAGGCTCTTTATAGACCGGAGCCGCAAGGACAGGCGGTTCAGCTAACTGTCTCTTCAAATCCTCAAACGCTTGATCAGCCGCGTCACTCCAGAAAAAGTCATCCATTTTCTTTCACATTTGATATAAAGGGATAGCTTTCTCCCCAAGACGATTGATAAACCGGCTCAAAGCCTCAATCCGGTCTGCTAAACGTTGAACGTCGTTGATGCACCCGGTTATTCCGGGGACGTGATAGCTGAATTTTTTTCCGGATTAGCCTCAATGCCCCTGTTAGACACCAGAAAACCCAAGAGCTTGCCTGCCGGAACACCAAAGACACATTTGTCCGGATTAAGCATCATCTTATAAACCCGAAGGTTATCAAAAGTCTCCCTCAAGTCATCTATCAATGTTTCCTCCTTCCTGTACTTCACCACGATATCGTCCACATATGCATGAACATTGCGCCTAATCTGCTTATGAAGACAATTCTGAACACATTGCTGATAAGTCGTCTGGGCACTCTTGAGCCCAAAGGGCATGGAGACATAGCAGAAGGGTCCAAAGGGAGTTATAAAAGTTGTCTTCTCCTGGTCCTTAACTGCCATTTTGATCTGATGATAACCAGAATAAGCATCCAGAAAACACAAACGGTCACAACCTGCCGTAGCATCAATAATCTGATCAATACGAGGGAGGGCAAAGGGATCAGCTGGGCAAGCCTTGTTCAAGTCTGTGTAGTCCACACACATACGCCAAGTGACGTTTTTCTTAAGTATTAGCACCGGATTAGCCAGCCACTCCGGGTGAAAGACCTCCACGATAAACCTTGCGGCCAACAGGCAAGCTACCTCCTCACCAATAGACTTACACCTTTCTTCGTTGAAGCGACGGAGCAACTGCCTGACCGGTTTAAACTTAGGATCTATATTAAGTGTGTGCTCAGCGAGTTCCCTCGGTACACCTAGCATGTCAGAAGGCTTCCATGCAAAGATGTCCCGGTTCTCACGGATGAACTCGATGAGCGCGCTTTCCTATTTGGGATCCAGGTTAGCGTTGATGCTGAACTGTTTGGATGAACCGCCGGGAAAAAAATCAAATATTTTAGTGTCTGTAGCCGATTTAAACTTCAATGCCGGATCGTGCTCCGTAGTTGGTTTTTTCAAACAAGTCATGTCTGCTGGATCAACCTTGTCTTTATAAAACTTCAGCTCCTCTGTGGCACAAACCGACTCAGCGTAAGGCGCATCACCCTCTTCACATTCAGAAGCAATCTTCCTGCTCCCATGTATTGTGATAGTCCCTTTATGACCTGGCATCTTAAGTTGTAGATAAACATAACACGGCCTCGCCATGAACTTGGCATAAGCCAGTCGTCCAAACAGGGCATGATACGGACTCTTGATTTTCACCACCTCAAAAGTCAACGTTTCTGACCTTGAGTCATGATCATCTCCAAAAGCCACCTCTAGGGCTATCATTCCCACTGGATACATATACGCAGACTTACCAGGCACCACAACATGAAAAATGGTGTTCGATGGTTTAAGATTCTTATCTGTCAATCCCATACGGTGGAAGGTATCATAGTAAAGGATGTTGATACTACTTCCACCATCCATAAGCACCTTGGTGAACTTATACCCCCCAACTTGAGGTGCCAACACTAAGGCCAGATGACCCGGATTATCAACCCGGGGTGGGTGATCCTCTTGACTCCATAAAATTGGTTGCTCATACTAGCGCAGATACTGAGGCACTGCCTGTTCAACAGAGTTCACGGCCCTCTTGTGAAGCTTCTGATCACACTTGCACAAGCTAGTGGTGAAAACATAATACTGCCCATGATACGTCCATTTCGCATCATGCTTTTATATCGATATTTATTGCATTATGGACTGTTATTTCACTTTATGTCACAATACTTATGGCTATTCTATCTTATTTTACAAGGTTTACATAAGGAGGGAGAATGCCAGTAGCTGGAATTCTGGGCTGGAAAAGGAGCAAATATTAGAGACCTATTATGCGCAACTCCAAAAGTCCTGAAACTCCACGGAACATCTTAAAATAAATAAAGAAAAATCCTCGCCAAAGATGAAGGCCAGGGGGCCCACACCCTGCTCACGAGGGTGGGGGCGCCCCCCCCCCCCTAGGGCATGCCCCCTACCTCGTGGGCCCCCTGGTGGCTCTCCCACGTCCATCTTCTCCTATATGAAGTGTTTCGATGAGAAAAAAAATAAGAAGGAACTTTTCAGGACGAGACTCCGCCGCCACGAGGCGGAACCTTGGCGGAACCAATCTAGAGCTTCGGCAGAGCTGTTCTGCCGGGGATACTTCCCTCCGGGAGGTGGAAATCATCACCATCATCATCACCAACGCTCCTCTCATTGGGAGAGGGCAATCTCCATCAACATCTTCACCAGCACCATCTCAACTCCAAACCCTAGTTCATCTCTTGTATCCAATTCTTGTCTCAAATTCCGGGATTGGTGCTAGTAGGTTGGTAGTAGTGTTGATTACTCCTTGTAGTTGATGCTAGTTGGTTTATTTGGTGGAAGATCATATGTTCAGATACTATATGCATATTATTAACCCTCTGATTATGAACATGAATATGGTTTGTGAGTAATTACGTTTGTTCCTGAGGACAAGGGAGAAGTCTTGCTATTAGTATTCATGTGAATTTGGTATTCGTTTGATATTTTTGATAAGATGTATGTTGTCTAGCCTCTAGTGGTGTTATGTGAACGTCGACTACATAACACTTCACCATTATTTGGGCCTAGCGGAAGGCATTGGGAGTAATAAGTAGATGATGGGTTGCTAGAGTGACAGAAGTTTAAACCCTAGTTTATGCGTTGCTTCGTAAGGGGCTGATTTGGATCCATATGTTTCATGCTATGGTTAGGTTTACCTTAATACTTTTGTTGTAGTTGCGGATGCTTGCAATAGAGGTTAATCATAAGTGGGATGCTTGTTCAAGTAAGAACAGCACCCAAGCACCGGTCCACCCACATATCAAATTATCAAAGTATCGACGCGAATCATATGAACGTGATGAAAACTAGCTTGACGATATTCCCATGTGTCCTCGGGAGCGCTTTTCCTATTATAAGAGTTTGTTACGACTTGTCCTTTGGTACAAAAAGGATTGGGCCACCTTGCTGCACTTTACTTACTTTTGTTACTTGTTGCTCGTTACAATTTATCTTATCACAAAACTATCTGTTACCACTTATTTTAGTACTTGCAGAGAATACCTTGCTGAAAACCGCTTATCATTTCCTTCTGCTCCTCGCTGGGTTCGGCACTCTTACTTATAGAAAGGACTACGATAGATCCCCTATACTTGTGGGTCATCAAGACTCTTTTCTGGCACCGTTCCCGGGGAGTGTAGCGTGTTTGGTAGGTGGAATTTGGTAAGGAAAAATTTATATAGTGTGCTGAAATTTATTGTCACTTGTTACTATGGAAAGTAATTCTCTAAGGGGCTTGTTTGGGGTATCTTCACCCCGTCTAGTAGAGCAAAGATTTGCTCCTCAACCTACTGAACCTATTTAAAACGAAACTCCTTTTGAATTTCCTTCGGGTATGATGGAAAAACTGCTAGCTAACCCTTTTACAGGAGATGGAACAAAGCATCCTGATGAGCACTTAATATATGTGGATGAAGTTTGTGGATTATTTAAGCTTGCAGGTATACCCGATGATGTTGCTAAGAAGAAGGTCTTCCCTTTATCTTTGAAGGGAGACACATTGATATGGTATATGCTATGTGATGGTATGAGATCATGGGACTATAAAAGATTGAAATTGGAATTTCATCAAAACTATTACCCTATGCATCTTGTTCATCGTGATCGCACTTATATATATAATTTCTGGCCTCGCGAAGGAGAAAGCATCGCTCAAGCTTGGGGGAGGCTTAAATCAATGTTATATTCATGCCCCAATCATGAGCTCTCGAGAGAAATAATTATGCAAAGTTTTTATGCTTGGCTTTCTCATAATAATCAAACCATGCTCAATACTTCTTGTGCTGGCTCTTTTATGATGAAGACTATTGAATTCAGATGGAATTTATTGGATAGAATTAAACGCAACTCTGAAGATTGGGACCTCGACGAAGGTAAGGAGTCAGGTATGACACCTAAGTTTGATTGTGTTAAATCTTTTATGGATACCGATATTTTCCGTAAGTTTAGCACTAAATATGGACTTGACTCTGAGATAGTAGCTTCTTTCTGTGAATCTTTTGTTACTTATGTTGATCTCCCTATGGAGAAGTGGTTTAAATATCATCCTCCCATAGAAGTAAAAGTAGGTGCACCTATTAAAGTTGAAGAAAAGACTGTCACTTATAATGATCCTATTGTTCCTACTTCTTATGTTGAGAAACCACCTTTCCCTGTTAGAGTAAAGGATCATGCTAAAGCTTCAACTGTTGTTCGTAAAAGCAATATTAGAACTTATACACCTCCTGAGCAAGTTAAAGTAGAACCTAATATTGCTATTGTTAAAGATCTCTTGTCTGATAATATTGATGGGCATGTTATTCAGTTCGAAGGTGAAACTGCTAGAATTGCTAAACCTTGTGCTAAAGATAAACACAGACCTATGGTAGGCGTGCCTGTTATTTCTGTTAAAATAGGAGATCATTGTTATCATGGCTTATGTGATATGGGTGCGAGTGCTAGTGTTATACCGCATACTTTATACGAAGAAATTAAGAATGAAATTGCACCTGCTGAGTTAGAAGATATTGATGTCACAATTAAACTTGCCAATAGAGATACTATTTCACCAATTGGAATTGTTAGAGATGTTGAAGTCTTGTGTGGGAAAACTAAATATCCTGCTGATTTTCTTGTTGTTACTTCTCCGCAAGATAGCTTTTGTCCCATTATATTTGGTAGACCCTTCTTGAACACCGCTAAAGCTAGGATAGATTGCGAAAAGAATGTTGTTACTATTGGCTTGGATGATATGGTTCATGAGTTTAATTTCTCTAAATTTAGTAAACAACATCGTGAGGAAGAATTACCTAGTAAGGATGAAATTATTGGTCTTGCTTCTATTGTCGTACCTCCTAGTGATCCTTTAGAACACTATTTGCTAGACCATGAAAATGATATGTTCATGAATGAAAGAAGGGAAATAGATGAAGTATTCTTTAAACAGGAACCTATTCTGCAGCACAATTTGCCTGTTGAAATTTTAGGGGATCCTCCTCCACCCAAGGCTGATCCCGTGTTTGAGCTTAAAACGTTGCTTGATAATCTTAATATGCTTATCTTGATGAAAAGAAGATATATCCTGTTATTATTAGTGCTAACCTTTCAGAGCATGAAGAACAAAGATTATTGAAAACTCTGAGGAAGCATCATGTTGCTATTGGATATACTATTGATGATCTTAAGGGCATTAGTCCCACTCTATGTCAACATAAAATAAATTTGGAAGCAGATGCCAAACCAGTTCGTGATCCTCAACGACGTCTGAATCCTAAAATGAAAGAAGTGGTAAGAAAAGAAATACTAAAGCTTCTGGAGGCAGGTATAATCTATCCCATTGCTGATAGTGAGTGGGTAAGTCCTATCCATTGTGTCCCTAAGAAGGGAAGTATTACTGTTGTTCCTAATGATAAAGATGAATTGATTCCACAAAGAATTATCATAGGTTATAGGATGGTAATTGATTTCCGCAAATTAAATAAAGCTACTAAGAAAGATCATTACCCCTTACCTTTTATTGATCAAATGCTAGAAACATTATGCAAACATCCACACTATTGCTTTCTAGATGGTTATTCTGGTTTCTCTCAAATACCTGTGTCGGCAAGAGATCAATCAAAGACTACTTTTACATGCCCTTCTGGTAATTTTGCTTATAGACGTATGCCTTTTGGTTTATGTAATGCACCTGCTACCTTTCAAAGATGCATGATGGCTATATTCTCTGACTTTTGTGAAAAAAATTGTGAGGTTTTCATGGACGATTTTTCCGTCTATGGTTCCTCTTTTGATGATTGCTTGAGCAATCTTGATCGAGTTTTGCAGAGATGTGAAGAAACTAATCTTGTCTTGAATTGGGAAAAGTGCCACTTTATGGTTAATGAAGGTATTGTCTTGGGCATAAAGTTTCTGAAAGAGGTATAGAAGTTGATAAAGCCAAGGTCGATGCTATTGAAAAGATGCCATGTCCCAAGGACATCAAAGGTATTAGAAGTTTCCTTGGTCACGCAGGATTTTATAGGAGGTTCATTAAGGACTTCTCAAAAATTTCTCGGCCTCTGACTAATTTATTGCAAAAAGATATACCATTTGTCTTTGATGATGATTGTGTAGAAGCATTTGAAACACTTAAGAAAGCATTAGTCTGTGCACCTGTTGTTCAGCCACCTGATTGGAATTTACCCTTTGAAATTATGTGTGATGCTAGTGATTATGCTGTAGGTGATGTTCTAGGGCGAAGAGTTGATAAGAAATTAAATGTTATTCATTATGCTAGTAAGACTCTAGACAATGCTCAAAGAAATTATGCTACTACCGAAAAAGAGCTTTTAGGAGTTGTATTTGCTTGTGATAAGTTCAGACCTTATATTGTTGATTCTAAAGTAACTATTCAAACTGATCATGCTGCTCTTAAATATCTTATGGAAAAGAAAGATGCTAAACCTAGACTTATTAGATGGGTTCTCTTGCTACAAGAATTTGATTTGCATATTGTTGATAGAAAGGGAGCTGAGAACCCCGTTGCAGACAACTTGTCTAAGTTAGAAAATATTCTTGATGACCCACTACCTATTAATGATAGCTTTCCTGATGACAAATTAAATGTTATAAGTACTTCTCATAGTACTCCATGGTATGTTGATTATGCTAATTATTTTGTTGCTAAGTTTATACCACCTAGCTTTACATACCAACAAAAGAAAAAGATTTTCTATAATTTAAGACATTACTTTTGGGATGACCCACATCTTTATAAAGAAGGAGTAGATGGTGTTATTAGACGTTGTGTACCTGAGCATGAACAGGAACAGATCCTACGCAAGTGTCATTCCGAGGCATATGGAGGACACCACGCTGGAGATAGAACTACACATAAGGTATTGCAATCTGGTTTTTATTGGCCTACTCTCTTCAAGGATGCCTGTAAGTTTGTCTTGTCTTGTGATGAATGTCAAAGAATTGGTAATATTAGTAGACGTCAAGAAATTCCTATGAATTATTCTCTTGTTATTGAACAGTTTGATGTTTGGGGCTTTGATTATATGGGACCTTTTCCTGCCTCTAATGGATACACACATATTCTAGTTGCTGTTGATTATGTTACTAAGTGGGTAAAAGCTATTCCAACTAGTAGTGCTGATCATAACACTTCTATTAAAATGCTTAAGGAAGTTATTTTCCCGAGGTTTGGAGTCCCTAGATATTTAATGATTGATGGTGGTTCACACTTTATTCATGGTGCTTTCCATGAAATGTATGCTAAATGTGATGTTAATCATAGAATTGCATCTCCTTATCACCCACAGTCTAGTGGTCAAGTAGAGCTGAGCAATAGAGAGCTCAAATTAATTTTGCAAAAGACTGTTAATAGGTCTAGAAAGAATTGGTCCAAGAAACTTGATGATGCATTATGGGCTTATAGAACTGCATACAAAAATCCTATGGGTATGTCTCCGTATAAAATGGTTTATGGAAAAACATGTCACTTACCTCTCGAACTAGAACATAAGGCATATTGGGCTATTAAAGAGCTCAACTATGATTTTAAACTTGCCGGTGAGAAAAGGTTATTTGATATTAGCTCACTTGATGAATGGAGAACCCAAGCTTATGAAAATGCCAAGTTGTTTAAAGAAAAAGTTAAAAGATGGCATGACAAAAGGATACAAAAGCGTGAGTTTAATATAGGTGATTATGTATTGCTATACAACTCTCGTTTAAGATTTTTTGCAGGAAAACTTCTCTCTAAATGGGAAGGCCCCTATGTTATCGAAGAGGTCTATCGTTCTGGTGCCATAAAGATCAACAACTTCGAAGGCACAAATCCGAAGGTGGTAAACGATCAAAGAATTAAACATTATATCTCAGGTAATCCCATAAATGTTGAAACCAATATTATTGAAACCGTAACCCCGGAGGAATACATAAGGGACACTTTCCGGAACGTTTCAGACCCCGAAAAGGAATAGGTATGTGGTACGGTAAGTAAACCGACTCCAAAACAATTTTTAAGGCAATATTTCTCTGTTTTGGAATATTTAGAAAAATAGAAAAATAAGTAGCAGTCCGGGAAGGACACGAGGGCCCCATGAGGGTGGTGGGCGCGCCCTACCCCCCTGGGCGTGCCCCCCTACCTCGCGAGCACCTCGTGTGCCTTCTGGACTCCGTTTTCTTGCACGATACGTATTTTGGTCGGTAAAAATTCATTATATAATCTCCCGGGGGTTTTGACTCCCGTATCACGCAAAAATCTCCTGTCTTTGTTTCGAGCTGTTTTTCTGACAGATCTAGATTATCATGACATCCCCAAGTGCTTCCAAGGACAAGTTCTTCAAGAAGGTCATCAACCCTTACCTTGTGGAGGTGCTGTGACACCCTCAAGCCATTGAGATGCGTGATGGGTTGTTGCACATCCGCGATGTTGAGGGACCAAAGGGAACCGGAAGCGTGGAGACGAGGCACGAAGCAATGGAGCAACAAGTTTTCAAGTGCCAGGGGATGGTGGAGCATGGAATCAACGCTAGCCACACGATGCTCGCGGAGTTCACTAACAACTACAAGCCGGATGCCAAGAACACCGAGGAGGCCATCTTCAAGCTATATGAGAAGATCGAGCACCTCCAAGCCCAAATCTATGACCTGCAAAACCAAAACTGTAAGTATGAATATAGATTCAAAAGAATGAGTTTGGCTGCAGATTCGAGGATTCCAGAGACTCGATCATCCTTATATGATGGTGAACCTATGCCTTGGAAGATGGATGACAAGCCTGCATCAGCAACAACACCTCCACCTTCTTCACCAACAAAGGAGACATAATCACATGGGTATGGGCACTCCCCTTGGCAACTGCCAAGCTTGGGGGAGGTGCCCCGGTATTGTATCACAATCACAACTCCTATCTTTACCGTTTTTCTTAGTTCGATCCTATTAGTAGTATCTTGATTCTAGTAGAATAAAGTTTATGGCATGATCTAGTTTTGAGTTTGCTTTATGATCTCTCTTTGTAATCGAGTCCGTGAGCTATATATAATAAAGATTAGTGTTGAGTCAAGGGGTTGATTATTTTGCCATGATCTTGGATGAATAAAAGAAAGAAGAAAAGAATAAAAAGAAACAAAAAGTTCATATTGATCTTATTGAGAGTAATGACTTCACATAGAAGAGTATGATGATTAAAAGTTGTTGGTAGTTGGCAGACATAGCTTTGGTCATTGTTGCAATTAATAGGAAGTAATAAGGAAAGAGAGGTTTTCACATATAGATATATTATCATTGACATGTTTTATGATTGGGAGCACTCATTAAAATATGACATGCTAAAGGGTTGATGTTGGACAAGTAATAAGGAAAGAGAGTCCACCATATCTACCTATGCATTGAGTAAGATCCTTCAAGTAAGTTGTCATCGGTGCAAAGCAATAAAAATTGCTTTAAATATGTATGATTGATTGGTGTGGGAGAAATAAGCTTTATACGATCTTGTGATGTGGAAGTAATAAAAGCGACGGACTGCATAATAAAGGTTCATATCACAAGGGGCAATATAAAGTGACGTTCTTTCGCATTGAGATTTTATGCATCCAACCATAAAAGCGCATGGCAAGCTCTGCTTCCCTTTGCGAAGGGCCTATCCTTTATTATTATCTTCTACCTTATGCAAGAGTCATGGTGATCTTCACATTTTCTTTTTTATTTTATCCTTTGGCAAGCTCAGCATGTTGGAAAGAACATGATATATATATATATCTAATTGGATGTAGGGGAGCATGAGCCATTATTGTTGACATTACCCTTGAGGTAAAAGGTTGTGGGGCAAAACTATAAGCCCCTATCTTTCTCCGTGTCCGATTAAAACTACGTAACCACAAGTATCGCGTGAGTGTTAGCAATTATGAAGGACTAAATGATAGTTGCGTATGTGGACTTGCTTTTTAGCTCTGACATAGACTCTTTCCGATGTTATGATAAATTGCAATTGCTTCAATGAATGAGATTATAGTTTGTCGGAGCCCAATAAGGTTTATGATTTATACTTTTGCATTGTTAATAGATCATCACTTGAACATAAGTAATCATATAACAAAATATATATGTGTTGCTGTTATGACAATAATCATGATGCCTTCATGTCCGTATTTTATTTTTATCGACGCCTCTACCTCCAAACATGAGGACATATTTATTGTTATCGGCTTTTCGCTTGAGCACAAGCGAGGTCTAAACTTGGGGAGTTGATACATCCATTTTGCATCATTCTTTTATATCGATATTTATTGTATTATGGACTGTTATTTCACTTTATGTCACAATACTTATGGCTATTCTCTCTTATTTTACAAGGTTTACATAAGGAGGGAGAATGCCGGCAGCTGGAATTCTGGGCTGGAAAAGGAGCAAATATTAGAGACCTATTCTGCGCAATTCCAAAAGTCCTAAAACTCCATGGAACATCTTAAAATAAATAAAGAAAAATCCTCGCCAAAGATGAAGGCCAGGGGGCCCACACCCTGCTCATGAGGGTGGGGGGCGTGCCCCCCCCTAGGGCGTGCCCCCTACCTCGTGGGCCCCCTGGTGGCTCTCCGACGTCCATCTTATCCTATATGAAGTATTTCGATGAGAAAAAATAAGAAGGAACTTTTCGGGACGAGACTCCGCCGCCACGAGGCGGAACCTTGGCGGAACCAATCTAGAGCTCCGGCAGAGCTGTTCTGCCGGGGATACTTCCCTCCGGGAGGGGGAAATCATCACCATCGTCATCACCAACGCTCCTCTCATCGGGAGAGGGCAATCTCCATCAACATCTTCACCACCACCATCTCATCTCCAAACCCTAGTTCATCTCTTGTATCCAATTCTTGTCTCAATGTCCAGGATTGGTGCTAGTAGGTTGCTAGTAGTGTTGATTACTCCTTGTAGTTGATGCTAGTTGGTTTATTTGGTGGAAGATCATATGTCCAGATCCTATATGCATATTATTACCCCTCGGATTATGAACATGAATATGCTTTGTGAGTAATTACGTTTGTTCCTAAGGACAAGGGAGAAGTCTTTCTATTAGTAGTCATGTGAATTTGGTATTCATTTGATATTTTGATAAGATGTATGTTGTCTAGCCTCTAGTGGAGTTATGTGATAAGTGGGATGCTTGTTTATGATGGGTTGGGAAGTAATAACACTTCACCATTATTTGGGCCTAGAGGAAGGCATTGGGAAGTAATAAGTAGATGATGGGTTGCTAGAGTGACAGAAGTTTAAACCCTAGTTTATGCGTTGCTTCGTAAGGGGCTGATTTGGATCCATATGTTTCATGCTATGGTTAGGTTTACCTTAACACTTTTATTGAAGTTGCGGATGCTTGAAATAGAGGTTAATCATAAGTGGGATGCTTGTTCAAGTAAGAACAGCACCCAAGCACCGGTCCACCCACATATCAAATTATCAAAGTATCAAACGCAAATCATATGAACGTGATGAAAACTAGCTTCACGATATTCCCATGTGTCCTCGGGAGCGCTTTTCCTATTATGAGAGTTTGTTCCGGCTTGTCCTTTGCTACAAAAAGGATTGGGCCACCTTGCTGCACTTTACTTACTTTTGTTACTTGTTGCTCGTTACAATTTATCTTATCACAAAACTATCTGTTACCACTTATTTCAGTACTTGCAGAGAATACCTTGCTGAAAACCGCTTATCATTTCCTACTGCTCCTCGTTGGGTTCGACACTCTTACTTATCGAAAGGACTACGATAGATCCCCTATACTTGTGGGTCATTAGCCCACTATTCAACTACTTCGGATTGCTCTGATAACCCGACTGCTGCTGCTGCTGACTCCCCTGATGGTTGTAACCTCCCTGATTTCCCTGATTACCTTGATGGCCATGTCTGGAGATGCTGCCTCCATAACCTGGCCCATGAAAACCACCTTATGAACCGCCGGGCGGGCCATTGTCGTATTGAAACATATTGGAGTTCTTGAACTCTCGCATGATGAAACAATCCTTCCAAAGATGTGAAGCTGGCCTCTCCTTCGATCCATGCTTTGGACAGGGTTGATTTAACAGGCGCTGCAGATTGGGGCCTGACCCTCTGCCCCTCTGGGGCTGTTTGCCCTTATGACGCTAACCTTTATCCTGAGCATTGGTGTTAGCCACAAATTCCAAACTATTGTCTGCTTTGCTCTTACCATTGTTCCCATGACCTGCCGGGTTATGCTGTTGTCCCTTGGTGTTGCCGTTCTTCTTCCCTTTCCCCGGTTTGTCCTCCTTTGAGTCAGGGTCTTTGGTACTATCTGAACCGGCATATTTAACCAAAGCGGCCATAAGCGTTGACATGTCATTGCAGTGATGTTTGAGCCTTCCTAACTTCAGTTTTAACGGTAGAAACCGGCAATTGCCCTCCAACATCAAAACTGTTGTATCCGCGTTGATGCGATCCGACGAATGCATAATAGCTGACGCTCGCTTCACCCGATGAGTTGTAGACTCCCCATCCTCTTGAACACAAGCAGCCAGGTCCACAATCGACATAGGCTGCTTACAAGTATCTTTAAAATTCTGGATAAACCGGTGTTTTAACTCCGCCCATGACCCGACAGAGTTAGCCGGTAAGCTCTTTAACCAAGTACAAGCTGTCCCCTCCAACATCATGGTGAAGTATTTAGCGCACACTGCTTCATCCACATCCAGCATCTCCATTGCCATCACATAAATCTCAACCCATGACTCTGGTTGCAAATCGGCGGTGTAATTGGGCACCTTACGAGGGCCTTTAAAATCCTTGGGCAGTCGTACATTACACAACGCGGGGGTAAGACACATCACCCCTAAAGAATTGAAGACCACGCCTGGCTCCACTGAAGCGGTAGGACGAACCAGAGTAGGTTGACGAGCTGCTAACTCGGCTTCTCGACGTGCACGACCATGATCCACCACATCCTGCACATTAGCACCACCACCTTCCGTGTTATGCCCTCGCGGCGAGTTACGGTGACGTGCACTGCTTGACACGTCTGGTTCATCCTCAACGTGCCTGCTATAGCTCCGACTCGAGGGGGGGTGGAATGAATCCTCTCGCGACTATGCAAATAAGCCTACTGCTGGTTTAAAGCTATTTGAAGGAGCTCTCTAGCCCGTCGTGTCCCAATCGCCACTGGTGACTCGCCGTCCATTGGGAGGGCTGCCAATCGTGAAGCGGCGGCCACAATGTTATCCAACGGGTTAGAGTAATGCCCTGGAGGCGTCGGAACATACTGTGGTACAATGTTGTTCTGACGAGGGGGGTTCATCGTGCACGGATGAACCGGCGCTCCTATTACCGATGCCTCAGTCCGGTTTACCCCCGGCTGGTTACTAGTTCCTGCTCCTGGCGTGTTGAAGAGATTTCTTGGATCATAACCCGGCGGGAGGTGCGACCGGTATCTCTTCCTCATGTCATCATCTGAGGCACTCTGGTCCAGCCTAAGCCGGTAGGCCTGAGCTTCCAACTCGGCCCGTTCTGTAGCCATCCTGGCGTTCTCTGCTGCCAGGTCCGCTTTAGCCTCAGTTATCTGATCCTTCATGTTTGCAATCTCCGCAATGTGCTGATCTCGGGTTGCCGCATCCACTTCTGCTGCCATCAATGTTGCCAAAGCGTCGAATAAATCAGACAAAACCTGAGCCGGAGGCGGCGCGGAGCCCCCTGCTCCTGCTGGCATTGCTGTTGCTGAACCGGAGAGCATTGCCGCGGCGGTAGAAGAGTGTTGCACTGGTTGTGTACCGGACATTATGACCGCGACCCGGCTTTCTAGATCGAGGGGGTCCGGAATACTGTTGCCATCGGAACCTCCACTAATCCAGCCATCCTACAGCTAATATAGCGACTTGGTCTCTCCGGTTGAAGACTTGTCATCAGAACAGACAACAGTTTCCCCATCAGATGCCGGTGTATCCTCATATTCTGGTCCATGGATGACACCTACGAAAACATGCCTTGCTGCGGGCTGAACCTGGGCAGGGCTTGCACGCTGAGCCGTCTCGATGATGTCGGTGCAGGTGTCCGGCTCACGGCCCGGTTCGCCGATCTTGCCAATGAAGACGTGAATCCCACCAAAGGTGACCCGGTACCCGTATTCAATTGAACCGGCCTCGGGGCCCCATCCTGCATCGTCGATGTAGAGCTTGCCGCAACGACTCTTCGTCATTCGGCCCACGGCGTATCCCTTGAGTCCTTCAAAGCTACCCTTCAAGAACTCGAAACCATCGTGCGATAGCCCCACGGTGGGCGCCAACTGTCGTGGTTTTGTCACGGCAGATGTCCTCGTGAAAGGACTTAGTCGTGGAGCCATCACTACGGATTAGCTTAAAGGGGTTAAGCCAGACAAGGGACACAAGGGTTTTTATACTAGTTCGGCCCCTTCGATGAAGGTAAAGGCCTACATCTAGTTGTGTTGGTATTGCTAGGGTATCGATGACCAGGGAGCGAATCCGCTTTGCCTGGCTCTCGAGTTGTTGTCTGTTGTCCCTAAACCGCTGCTGGGTCATCCCTTTATATACAGAGGTTGACGCCCGCTGGTTTACAACGTCCCGAGGCCGGATCATAAACGTGTCCGGCTCGGTCTCTATTCCTTCTAACTTACAATACAAGTTACATGAGAGAACCGGTTTATATCTATAGGCCTTAACTCGCCTTTGGGCCTTGGGCCTTCGTACTGCGCCACCATCCTTACGTCTTCATGGCTTGTAATCTTCATAGAGTTAATCCGGCTACTCTTGGCCGGTTTACGTCTAGTAGTAATATCCCCAACAGGTCATGACATAGGCCACTTCAGCCTGGATGATCAGTCCTGCGTTGGTCTCGAGATTGACAGTAGCTGGCCCTTCCCAGAGAATCACTTCTGGTTCAAAGCAAGCGTTTCCAATGCCGACGACTGGTTGAGCTAAAGTTCATTTCATCGCCTTGTTATTTGTTGTGTGAGGAAAACTTTACTTTACTAGAACGTTTTGTTGGAAATGATCTATAATCCAACGTGTATCCTCGTCGTCGTTGTGAGTTGATGACTTGTTGTATGTAATCAATGGTACATTTTCATATTCGTCCATCAACTCACACCTACTAGTGGTGTCCATATGAACAGTGTAGTGATTTTTGTTGCAAAAATTAGATAGTGCTAGTGATTTTTAGCTGCATATTTTGACAAATAGCAGTGTTACAAGGTTGACAAATGGCAATGTTACTAGATAAACAAATGTCAACCTTTCCAGTTTAACAAATGGCAGCATACCCAAAATGAGAGATGCAAATCTTACTCAGTTGTTTCTACGTGGTTGCATACGGGTCATGCAAAACAACCGTTTGTGTTGAAGGGATCCACAAATCCCGCACTGCGAGGGAAGACCATGGCTCTCACTTTGCATACGGTGTTCTATCTAAAACGTTTGCGATCAAGAGCTGCAGAAATCCTGCTCGCCGCATTTTCCCTTGGCTTCCTGGGGAAGCTGTCGGTTTGCATATGGGTGTTCTAACTACAAAATTTGCGATGAGTGTTTTATATTTAAATACTATTGACATTTTTTTCAAAAGAAAATCATTTGATAAGTCTGTACATTAAGAGATAAAAATGCAAGTTTGTTCAAACCACATCTTTCATTCAGTCACACTGCGAATTTATATTCATATGATCGAGAATTCGAGATATAGTATTAAACCCCCAAAAGAACTATTTCCGGCAGCGGCGGAGGTGGCTTGCCGCACCGTCGTTGTCGTTGTCTTCTTCTGGAACACCGTTGTTGAAGTCTTAAAGGAAGCACAAAATGTTCTTCACATGTAAATCAAACATCATGTCGTCGCGCGATCGACAGGCGGGGCGCGGGAGGACGGCAACTGGCACCGCTGAGAGGTAGCGGTCGACGGCAGCGCCCCATGCCGCTGAGCGGGGCCCGCGCATGGGCACAGGCGCGGCGGGTGCATCCAAATGCACGGGGACCGGCACTGCGGTGGGTGGAGGGTGCGCACGGCCAGGGGCACAGGTGCGGCGTGTCCAGCCAAATGCATGGGGGCCGGCGCCACAGTGGGTGGAGAGGCGCGGACGGGCACGGGCGCTGGCATATACACAAGCTCGCGCAGGTCCGTGGAGACCTCGCTAACGCCCACGTCTTCCAGCTCTGCGATAGTGCTTGGTGACCAGCCTGTCAATGCTACGGGGATGGTCTGGCGCGGGAGCGGGGGCAGCAACCGTCGCGGCCATCTCGATCCGGGCCATCTCCATGAGGCCCCATTCCTCCTTATTTTCTATCTCCTCCGGCTCGAAGTCGACTTCACCAAACTTGAATACTAGTGGCAGATGATCATTCTGCGCCATGGCTTTGGTGGAGGTCTACGGGAGCGAGGGGAATGGGAGGCAAATAGTAAGGTCGCACATATTAAACAGCGGCTCAGGTGCCATTAATGGAGAGGAAATCGGGCGGCCATGGAAGTCAATGGGCTCGCTTCCCAGTGAGCCTACGCAGCATACATCTCACACGCTTCCCGGTGAGCCTGTGCATTGGAGGACGGCTTGCACGCCTCTCGGTCAGCCTACACACCAGTCTCCGCTCACACGCCTCCCGTTCAGTCAAGGTCAAGTAGTTGTCCGCATGGCACGCCCTATAGACATTAAAGCGAAGACACGTGGCATCACGTGAATGGTTAATAGAACGCACACGATTTGAATTATACAACCATTTGAGATATTAAAGTGACAGCTATTTTTTCAAAATGCCTTTGTTGGTTGTTATTCGAGTGCGCCTTCTCTCGAAATGGACACAAAAATCCCATAGCATGTCGGGTGCCATTCCATGATAGCATGCCAATTTTCATGAATTTCAGACGAGTTTTAGATTTACTAGAATTTAAAAACAAAGTATATCTATGTTTTGCCGGCAATCAATGGTGCCCTAGTGTTTGAAATTCATTCCCATTTCTTGCATGGGACCTAAGCATGCACCCAAGGACAAAAATTTGATTTTCAACCAATTTATATGCACTGGAGCATGTGCATGTAGTTCAAATTTGAATTATGCACATAAATGCATTGAAAACTCAGTTAATGCATAAAAATGTCCAAACGAACCCCGAACAATCACAAAAATTGACACAACACTCATGTAGTTCTATGTTGACACGATAAAAAATTTGAAAGCAATAAGAGGCAATGGATATCGTTTCGTCCCCAAAGGTGGGACGTTCCCTACCGAAACCATCATGCTTGTTGTGAGAAGCTCTGGTTTCTGAGAAGCATATACCCAAACCTGCCCCAAATGGGACAAATTTTGACCACGGCATGTTGATGCCTCTCCATGATAGCATGCCAAGTTTCATGAATTTCAGACGAGTTTTGGATTTACTAGAATTTAAAAACCAGGCATCTCAACGTTTTGTCAGCAATCAACGGTGCCCTGGTGTTTGAAATTCATTCCCATTTCTTGCGTGGGACCTAAGCATGCACCCAAGGACATAAATTTGTTTTTTCAACCAATTTATATGCACTGGAGCATGTGCATGTAGTTCAAATTTGAATTATGCACACAAATGCATTGAAAACTCAGCTAATGCATAAAAATGTCCAAACGAACCCCAAAAAAATCACAAAGTTGACACATCACTCCTATTGTTCTATGGTGAAACGAGAAAAAATTTGGAAGCAATAAGAGGCAATGGATATCCCTTCGTCCCCAAAGGTGGGACATTCCCTATCGAAACCATCATGCTTGTTGTGAGAAACTCTGGTCTGTGAGAAGCATATACCCAAACCTGCCCAAAAATGGGATAAATTTTTTACCACGCCATGTTGATGCCGCTCCATGATAGCATGCCAAGTTTCATAAATTTCAGACAAGTTTTGGATTTACTAGAATTTAAACACCAGGCATCTCAATGTTTTGTTGGCAATCAACGGTGCCCTGGTGTTTGAAATTCATTCCCATTTATTGCATGGGACCTAAGCATGCACCCAAGGACACAGATTTGATTTTTTAACCAATTTATATGCACTCGAGCATGTGCATGTAGTTTAAATTTGAATTATGCACATAAATGCATTGAAAACTCAGTTAATGCATAAACATGTCCAAATGAACCCCGAAAATCACAAAAATTGACACAACACTACTATTGTTCTATGTTGACACAAGAAAATTTTGAAAGAAATAAGAGGCAATGGATATCGTTTCATACCCAAAGGTGGGACGTTCCCTATCGAAACCATCATGCTTGTTGTGAGAAGCTCTGGTTTGTGAGAAGCATATACCCAAATATGCCCCAAATGGGACAAATTTTTGGATTTACTAGAATTTAAAAAACCAGCCATCTCAATGTTTTGGCGGCAATCAACAGTGCCCTGGTGTCTGAATTACATTCCCGTCTCTTGCATGGGACCTAGAAATTCACCCAATGACACACATGTGATTTTTCAACAAACTTTAGTGCACTAGAGCATGTGCTTGTAGTTCAAATTTGAATTATGTACATAAAATGCCTAGAAAACCCAGTTAATGTATAAAAAAGGCCAAACGAACCCCGAAAAATTCCAAGATTAAACACAACACTCCTGTTGTTCTATGTTGACACTAGAAATTTTTTGAAAGCAATAAGAGGCAACGGATATCGTTCCGTCCCCAAAGGTGGCACGTTCCCTACCGAAACCATCACGCTTGTTGTGAGATGCTCTGGTTTTTGAGAAGCTTACACCCAAACCTACCCCAAATGGGACAAAATTTTCACCACGGCATGTTGATGCCGCTCCATGATAGCATGCCAAGTTTCATGAATTTCAGACGAGTTTTGGATTTGCTAGAATTTAAAAATCAGGTATATCAATGTTTTGCTGGCAATCAACAGTGTCCTGGTGTTTGAAATTCATTCCCATCTCTTGCATGGGACCTAAGCATGCACCCAAGGACACACATGTGATTTTTCAACCAACTTTGGTGCACTGGAGCATGTGCTTGTAGTTCAAATTTGAATTATGCACATAAAATACCTAGAAATCCCAGTTAATGTATAAAAAAGGCCAAACGAACCCCGAAAAATTCATTCCATTTCATGCATGGGAACTAAGCATGCATTGAAGGACACATATTTGATTTCTCAACCAATTTATATGCACCGGTGCATGTGCATGTAGTTTAATTTTGAATTGTGCACCTGAAATGGCTAGAAAACCAGTTTAAAGTATAAAATGTCCAAACGAACCCTGAATAATTCCAATTCTTTTACGACACACATATAGTTGCATGTTCACTACAGATAAAAGGTCTAGCAATTCAAACGGCATCCATTGCCGCTATGACCCCATTATGTAATTCAAATCAAGTAGATCCCACACAGTTTATTATCAACAACCGTGTGAGATGTAGTACTGATAACCCACAAGTATAGGGGATCGCAACAGTTTTCGAGGGTAGAGTATTCAACCCAAATTTATTGATTCGACACAAGGGGTTCCAAAGAATATTCTCAAGTATTAGCAGCTGAGTTGTCAATTCAACCACACCTGGAAACTTAATATTTGCAAGAAATTATTTAGTAGCAAAGTAATATGATAGTAGTGATAACGGTAGCAAAAGGTGAGAGTAGCAAAAGTAATGTTTTTGGTATTTTGTAGTGATGGTAGCAATAGCAACGGAAAAGTAAATAAACGTAGAAAAATATATGGAAAGCTCCTAGGCAATGGATCGGTGATGGAGAATTATGCCGGATGCGGTTCATCATGTAACAATCATAACCTAGGGTGACACGGAACTAGCTCCAGTTCATCAATGTAATGTAGGCATGTATTCAGAATATAGTCATACGCGCTTATGGAAAAGAACTTGCATGACATCTTTTGTCCTACCCTCCCGTGGCAGCGGGGTCCTAATGGAAACTAAGGGATATTAAGGCCTCCTTTTAATAGAGTATCGGAACAAAGCATTAACACATAGTCAATACATGAACTCCTCAAACAACGGTCATCATCGGTAAGTATCCCGATTATTATCACTTCGGTGTTAACGGATCATAACACATAATAGGTGACTATAGACTTGCAAGATAGGATCAAGAACTCTCATATATTGATGAAACCATAATAGGTTCAGTTCTGAAATCATCGCACTCGGGCCCTTGTGACAAGCATTAAGCATAGCAAAGTCATAGCAACATCAATCTCAGAACATAGTGGATACTAGGGATCAAACCCTAACAAAACTAACTCGATTACATGATAAATCTCATCCAACCCATCATTGTCTATCAAGCCTACGATGGAATTACTCACGCACGGCGGTGAGCATCATGAAATTGGTGATGGAGGATGGTTGATGATGACGATGGCGACGGATTCCCCTCTCTGGAGCCTCCAACGGACTCCAGATCAGCCCTCCCGAGAGGTTTTAGGGCTTGGCGGCAGCTCCGTATCGTAAAACGCGGTGAATCCTTCTCTCTGATTTTTTTCTCCCCAAAACCAAATATATAGAGTTGGAGTTGAGGTCGGAAGAGCTCCAGGGGGCCCACGAGGTAGGGGGGCGCGCCCCCACTCTCGTGGACAGGTAGTGGGCCCCCTGGCCTTCATCTTTTGCGAGGATTTTTTATTATTTTTGAAATGTTGTTCCGTGAAGTTTCAGGTCATTCCGAGAACTTTTGTTTCTGCACATAAATAACACCAGAGCAATTCTGCTGAAAACAGCGTCAGTCCGGGTTAGTTTCATTCAAATCATGCAAGTTAGAGTCCAAAACAAGGGAAAAAGTGTTTGAAAAAGTAGATACGACGGAGACGTATCAAGTACAAAATATCTTTGAGCACCGTTGGTGTATAGTACGCCTATGGCTTACGCAAGAAGGTGCGGCGGCTATAGTCAACAGTCGGTGTGTCAAGCACACCAGCTCGCTCCCCAAAAACTCTCGCTCTGCTTCAGTCCCTTGATTTAAATTTTTAGTAGCCCTGGCATTTTACTCCCCCCTCTTCATCCTTCGCAATCTCAAAAATATCTACTCGCCCTTGATCCAAATTTTCAGTAGCCCCACCTTGTTATGATCGCCTAGTAAAATGTTCAGTTACTATAGTATTTCCTCAAACACAACCTTGCCCCCCTCAAAACCATTGGTAGGTCGCCGCCATCGCCGGCGCCACCATCCTCAACCTCTTCATGTGTCCCGGGGAGCTCAAGGAGCCAATGGCCAAAAAGAGGTTTATCGCGGCCTTTTCGCCCGATGCCGGCGAGGTGGCCATTGAGGTGTCCTCGTCATCCCTCCGCGGGCCCGATCCGCCGTCGCCAGTCCCCCGATCCACCCGCCGCTGCGCCCGTATGCCGGTTCGAGGACTTCCCCGTCCTCCCTCGGACCCGGCAGCCGACGAGGTCCTACCTCGGGGTTCGGCAGCTGCGGTGGGGGACGTGTGTCGCCAAGATTACAGATCAAGAGACCCACACCTGCCGGTGGCTCGATAGCTTCCACACGGCCGAGCTCGCGGCCATGGAGTACGACCGCGGGTAGGTCCGCTACCACGGTGCGGCGGCTAGGCTCAATTTCCCCTTCGGCACATGTCCGGTCTACCTCGTTCCGCCGGAGCCAGGGGTGGTGAGCTCTGCTATGGAGCGGGAGGACCGCGAGGCATGGGAGGTCCTCGAGGCTGAGGCCGCCGACGAGGCCTACATGCAAGAGCTCCGCCGGTAGCACCTGGAGCGCGTGGAGGCGGAGCGGGCGATCTTTGCCAGGGCGGAGGGCGGCGAGGTTATCGCGCTATCCTCCGATGACGAGGTCGAAGGCGGCGAGGACGACGGCGCGGAGAGCGGTGACGTGATTGCGCTCTCCTCCGATGATGAGGTCGAAGGCAGCGGTGATGGTGGCACGGAGGGCGTCGAGGTGGGGCCCGAGGACGAGGAGATCAACATCGACGAGTGGAGGAGTGCCTTACCCAACAACCCCGACGACGGCACCGGCCCGGACCCGGCTCGCGGCACACCGTACATGCCGAGGATGGATTGGCTCGACCTCTACTTCTACCGAAAGTAGTTTAGCTTAGTTTAAATTTATGGTTTATGTTCGATTATGAAAAACTATCTATGTTTATGTTTGAATGCATGCTACTTTCATTTTTCAATTGAACCTGCTTTGAACTTGATCAAATTGAACTTTACAACCTTAAGTTTAGGGGATCGAATAGAAAAGGCTAAAAATTGCTGGAGTATATATATCCACTAAGGGTATTAGTCCTTTAACTTTTTAAGGATCACCTAGAGATGTCCTTATGACTTGTTTATTTCAGTTCTTCACAATGTGATGCTCTATATGTGCAACTATTTGCCGTGCAGTTCAATTTCATCAATAATAGTTTCAACAATACCACTATAAATTACGATATTTGGTTGATGTTAAGGATATTGCAGTCAATATGCCTCTTCATTTTTCAATTGTTGTTTAGCAACATGCATTGTACTGAATTACTAAATATGCAATCCCAGGCTACATAGCAACAAGGAAGAGTGTTACCTTAATGTTCTGATGATGTCTAGATATACATGTAATAAAATCTTATATAATGGGATGGAGGGAGTGTTGTACTACATCATTTTTCAATTGTTATTTAGCTTCTAATATTAGCTTGGTGCTTTTAGGTACATATATCATTGCCAAAGATCCACACTTTGACCCTTTCTGCGTATGGGGCAATGAGATATTCTTGAACCACCATCAAGTGAGGAAACTGATAAAGATTGTTATTAAAATAGGTCAAAAGATGTCAATCGAACTATTTGTTTACACTTTATGCAAGACAACAGTTAACTGCAGGATGGTAAGTAAGAACCCTCTAGCCTTCTTTTTACTACTCGTAATGAGTTGTGTTAGATGAAAATATCTGAATCTTTTTTCTTTTGTAGTGGATCCTAAAGCAGTTTACTCAAGATTACCTCTAAAACTACATGATTGGCGGCCGGCCATCACAAGGGGTTGAACTAGAGTCATGCATGCCTTCTGCATCCAGGAGAGCACAATAGGGCCATCCCGCTTCACCTTGCTCAGCAACAGGAATGTATGTCGCCTCTTTCTTTACCATCTGTAATAGTACACTAGCACATATGTCTGTGCGTTGCAACAGAGAAAATTGATGTTTTGCACAAGCATAATGTCCCACAGTATTGGATTCATTATGAAGAACTTGTTGCAACGCAGCATCGTCCTTCTACAAAATGAACATAAAAAAATACGTCGCAATTTAGTCGTGTTCATTTTTTCTTTGCGGGGCGTAATGTCGCACTGATTTCATTTAAATACAATCCTTTTTAATGGCATTTAAGTATGATCCTTTCATTAATTACCATGAAGTTCTTACCCGTTTTAGTCGGAATCAAATCCTTCCTTTTTTAATTTAGTAGCCCCAACACATTAAGGCCTATAGATCCTTTCTTTTAATTATCCTACCTTTTTACCTCAAATCCTTCATGTAGAATTTATTAAGACCATAATCTTTCTAATAGTTATTCCACCGATTTACCCATAATCCTTTCTTTAATTAGCCACATTCGTTTAAATATTATATTTAAGCCCACAATCCTTCCTTTATTAGCTCATTCACTTAATTAGCTCTCCCTAAACATGAGCCTTGGACCTCACCCTTCCCCATCTACAGGAACGAAGGGCGATTTGTGCGAACCCCGGGCTCTCCACCTCGCCGTTGCCGAATCGGCGGCTCCCTCGCCCTCCGCCGGACGCTCTGGCGGCGGGAGGATGGGGGAGGCCCGATTTGCAGCGTGTACATAGTGTAGGAGTGCCTAGGGAGCCAGCCGGTGACGTCGCGGAGGCGGCGGTGCGACTGGATCGGCTTTTTGCAGGTGTTGGTCTCTCCTTCGACGGCGAAGTTCCGGTGGAGCTCCGCGGTGGACCAACTCCTTTCTTCGGGCTCGCTGCTCGGTGGAGAGGCCGTGCACGGTTCCCCCATGCCGAAGATCGAGGGATGGCGATTCCGGCGGTTGAAGATCTGGAGAAGGAAGGCCATGTTGAGCGGTGCGACGACGATGACGGCCATGGGTGTAGGTCCTCAGGGACCGTTGATCGAAGACTTCCCGTTTCGCCCGGGGGCTGCTTCGATCCAAGGCGTCAGCGAGCAGCGGCGAACGGCGCGTCACCGGCTCGTCCACGGCGCCGGCGTAGTCGGGTTGCAGAGGGGCTTGGTTGTAGTTTCCTTTTCTATGTGGACCTTTCAGTAATTTAGCCGTTTTAATATCAACTCCTTTTCTCGCAAAAAAATAAATAAACATGATGACTGCCACTGTATATTTAGAGTGAGTTGGGATTAGTAAATATGAAAGGTGCATAAGTCTTTGGTTGTTACATCTAAGAGATAGACAGGAGGTCTTGTGTTCAATTCTCACAATATTGATTTATTTTGACCCAATTATTTTTCGCGGTCTCTCTATGAAAGCCCATAAAAGGCCCATCAACATGCAAGTAACTGGCCCAAATCGCTTAACATGTGCAAATCAAACGTAAAGGACTAAACCAAACCAAGAATACCTATTCCATTTAATAGTAGGTATAGAAGTATAGGACCCTGGTACATGATTCTTTATTTGGTGCTTATGTAATTCTTAAGCATATGTACCTTTGAATCGAATAATGCATTGGTTGTTTGAACCTGATGGATATGAGTAAAGCTATAGCCTACTTTCAAGTTTAAATTAGGTATAATTTTAAATAGCAACAATTAAATTAGGGCGAAATTACGTTGTACAGGTCATTACGGCACACACGGTTGGTAAAACACAAACGTTTGCGATATACACCATAATCCAAGACGGTTCACAGAGAGGAAACATGTGCAAGCATGCACACAGATGCCGTTTGCAAAGCGTGTGTGATGTTAGAGACTTTCACATATGGTGCGGCAAAACTAAATGTGTGTGATTGTCTACCTATCGTACACGGTTATAATCCTAAACTGTTTGTGATGTGCCAGGCATCGTAAAACTCCCGTGCCTAGAATCTCCCTAGAAAACTCCCGTGCCTGGAATTTGCCTGGATTTAGGTAAGACCACAAAACTCCGACTGCGATGGCAATGCGAGCACAAATGAGTAGCAAGGATGAAGCGTTTGGGATATTCGAGATATCGAAAATGGTTATATAGGGACAACTGTATGCATCAAGGCTCCCTATCCCCGACGGTTTCTGGGTCATGTGGGAAGGACCCCCCCTAACGCCCACACTCACTTGGTGACGGTTCCAAATGCCGTTGCGGAAAGGGGTTAAAAACCGTTTGTATAGCACCGACGCGCACCAGTGTATATTCATACGTGCTTATGGAAAAGAACTTGCATGACATATTTTGTCCTACCCTCCCGTGCAGCGGGTCCTCATGGAAACTAAGGGATATTAAGGCCTCCTTTTAATAGAGAACGGGAACAAAGCATTATCACTTAGTGAATATATGAACTCCTCAAACTACGGTAATCACCAAAAAGAATCCCAATTATTGTCACCTTGGGGTATGCGGATCATAACTCGTAATAGGTGTCTACAACTTGCAAGATCGGATCAAGTACACAAATATATCCATGACAACATATTAGGTTTAGATCTGAAATCATGGCACTTGGGCCCTAGTGACAAGCATTAAGCATAGGAAAGTAATAGCAACATCAATCTCAGAACATAGTGGATACTAGGGATCAAACCCTAACAAAACTAACTCGATTACATGATAAATCTCATCCAACCCATCACCGTCCAGCAAGCCTACGATGGAATTACTAACGCACGGCGGTGAGCGTCATGAAATTGGTGATGGAGGAAGGTTGGTGATGATGATGGCGATGGATCCCCCTCTTAGGAGCCCCGGACGAACTCCAGATCAGCCCTCCCGATGAAGAATAGGAGGCGGCGGAGGCTCCGTATTGTAAAACGCGATGAATCCTTCTCCCTGATTTTTTTCTCCGCGAATGTGAATATATAGAGTTGGAGTTAGGATCGGAGGAGGTCTAGGGGACCCACAAGGCAGGGGGGCGCACCAGAGGGGTAGGGCGCGCCCTCCACCCTTGTGGTCTCCAGGTGGGTCCCCTCTAGTTGATTCTTTTGCCAATATTTTTTATATATTCCAAAAATACTCTCTGTAAATTTTCAGGTCATTCTGAGAACTTTTATTTGTGCATAAAAATAACACCATGGCAATTATGTTGAAAATATCATCAGTCCGGGTTAGTTCTGTTGAAATCATGCAAATTAGAGTCCAAAACAAGGGCAAAAGAGTTTATAAAGTAGACACGATGGAGACGAATCATATCCCAATTGTGCCCTGCTGCACGTCTCTGCCTTCACTTCTGGTGGGGAAGGGACTCTGCAAGGGGGTTGAGTGTCGGCTGACGGGCCCTTGCTTAGGAGCTGTGAGAGGTCGCTGAGCTGTTCTAGCTTGATGCCATATCGGTCCATAGTTGCACCTCTTCGATGTTTGAAGACGCATATGACCATAGTTCGGTTGAACCAAACACTTGGTATTTGATTTGGTCCCCACAGCGGCCCATGGTACTTTAAGTGCGAAGTTGTGCAGATGTGGCACATAATGCGTGAATTGGGTGGGTATGCTGTGGGGGACGTATTCCTATTTACGTGCAATGCGGGGATGTTCCTCAAACGGATAAAGAGCTCAGGCCCGTTTCCTTGCTTCCTGTGCCTTGACGGCAGGCTGATAATGGGGCCCCTCATTATTGGTTTGGACCTTGGCCGCTATGGTCGCTGTGTGTTCTTCACTCCGAAGTGGGCATTTCGTATTACCGTTGACTGTAATGATGCCTTTAGGTCCAGGCATCTTCTTAAGTATGCATAATGGGGGACATCGTTGAAACTAGCGAACGCTGCCCTGCCCAGGAGCGCATGATAACTGTTGTGAAAGGGGACAATGTCGAAGATCAGGTCTTCGCTGTGGAAGTTGTCCAGCGAGCCGAACACCCCTTCCAAAGTCAAGGTGCCTGAACAACGGCCTTCCACGCCCAGGGTCACCCCCTTAAATGTGGTGTTACTAGGCTTGATGCTTGATGGGTCAATGCCCATTTTCCTCACTGTATCTGCGTAAATCAGATTGACGCTACTGCCCCCGTCCACGAGGACTATTGTGAGGTGATATCCATCGATGATGGGGTCGAGGACCAGGGCCGCCGACCCTTTGTGACAGATACTGGTCAGATGGTCTCCGCGGTCGAAGGTGGTCGGACATGCCGACCATGGTTTAAATTTCGTGGCTAAGGGCTCTATGGCGTAGACATCCCGAAATGCGTGTTTCCACTGGGGAGGGAATTCATTGTCTTTACGTCAGGAGGGAATTTTTTCTAGCCTCCATTGTTCGGCCTACAAGGTTCATCATCATCCTCGCTATGGGGCTTTTGCCTGCGTCCTTGGTTGTGATCTTGCTGGCCTTCTTGATTACCCAACAGTTGCGGTTGGTGTGGTTGGCAGGCTTATCAGGCGTGACATGGATTTGGCAAGGTCTATCCAGGATTGTGTCCAACTTGGTGGGTCCATCCTAGTTCTCCTTGGAGGGTTTCTTTCATGGTCCTGTTTTGGAGTTGCGGAATCCGGCATTCACTATCATGTCTTCGGCTTCACCGCCATTGTGATGACACTTGTTTCTGTTGCACCGTGGTTTTCCATTGTCGTCCTGGACATCCGAAGTGTCGGGGTATTTTAGGTTGGTGCTTCTACAAGCCAGCCAACTATCTTCCCCCGTGCAAAAGTGGGTCATGAGACAGGTGAGCGCTACCATCATCTTCGACTTATCCTGGCCGAGCTGGTGCACTAGCCATTCATCCTAGATACTATGCCTAAATGCAACTATTGCTTCTGCATCCGGACAATCGATGATCGGGTTTTTTTGTCAAAAACGAATTCCAGAATTACCAGGCTGATTCTTCAGGCTGTTGGACCACGTGGCTCAGGTCATCGGCATCCGGAGGCCGGACGTTAGTGATTTGAAAGTTAGCCCGGAAAGAAACCTTGAGCTCTTCCCAACACCCTATAGAGTTTTCACGAAGGCTCAATGAAAGCACCAATTCTGTCTCAAAACCGACCGATCTCGGGTAGGGGGTCCCGAGTTGTGGATCTTGGATCAATGGGGAATAAGGGACTAGGAACACGATGTTTACCCAGGTCCGGGCCCTCTCTAAGAGGTAAAAACCTACACCCTGCTTGATTATATTGCTTGTGTATATGAGGATTATAGAGTCGATTTACCACGAGATTAGATGAACTAAACCCTAGACTAGTAGGGTGATGGTTGGTATTCTGTCCCTAGAGACTAAACTCTCCAGTTTCTATAGACACCCGGGGTACTAGGGTTACACATGGTTGGTTACAAGGAAAGGATAAACATGCTGAATCTTCTCATCTTGTCTTGGAGGACACACCAAGGCACAAAAAGCTACATGTCCGGACATGGGGTCAACTCGTAGTTCAGCCTTCCAGTAGTTATAATGCGGCCCATCTGTCCGGCCCATGATAGATAGGTCAGCAGCCCGAGGACCCCTGTATCCGGGACCCCCTCACCTAGGGGCGTGCCCTACCCCCTGGCCGTGCCCCCCGAGCTTGTGGCCCCCTAGAAGACCTCTGGTGCCCATCTTCTGCTATATGATGCCATTTGCCTAGAGAAAATTAGAAGAAGAATTTCGGGCTGAAGTGTCGCCGTCTCGAGGCAGAACCTGGGCAGGAGCACTCTTGCTCTCCAGCAGAGCGATTCCGCTGGGAAACTTCCCTCCGGGAGGTGGGAAATTAAAGCATCGACATCACCAACGATCCACTCGTCATGGGAGGACCAATCTTCATCAACATCTTTATTAGCACCATCTCATCTCAAACCCTAGTTCATCTCTTGTATTCAGTCTTTGTCCCAAAACCTACGATTGGTACCTCTGGGTTGTTAGTAGTGTTGATTACATCTTGTAGATGATGCTAGTTGGTTTATTTAGTGGAAGATTATATATTCAGATCCTTAATGATATTCAATACCCCTCTGATCTTGAACATAAATATGATTTGTGAGTAGTTACTTTTTTCTTGAGGACATGAGAGACATCTTGTTATAAGTAATCATGTGAAATTGGTATTCGTTTGATATTTTGATGATATGTATGTTGTTGCTTCATTTAGTGGTGTAATTTGAACGTCGACTACATGACACTTCACCATACGTGGGCTCCAGGGAAGGCATTGTGGAGTAATAAGTATATGATGGGTTGCTAGAGTGACAGAATAGTTTATGCGTTATTTCGTAAGGGGATGATTTGGATCCATATGTTTCATGATATTGTTAGATTTATCTTAATTCCTCTTCCGTAGTTGCGGATGCTTGTGAGAGGGGGTAATCGTAAGTGGGAGTCTTGTTCAAGTAAGGATAGTACCCAAGCACCTGTCCACCCACATATCAAATTATGAAAGTAGCGAATGCAAATCAACTGAATATGATGAACGTGACTAGATGACAATTCCCATGTATCCTCGAGAGCACTTTGCTTTATATAAGAGAACTTTTCGGCTTGTCCTTTGCAATAAAAAGGATTGGGCCACCTTGCTGCACCTTTGCTATTATTGTTACTTGTTACTCGTTAATTATCTTGCTACAAAACTATCTATTATTGTTACTTACAACACTTGCGGAGATTATCTTGCCGAAAAACACTTGTCATTTCCTTCTGCTCCTCGTTGGGTTCGACACTCTTACTTATCGAAAGGATTACGATTAATCCCCTAAACTTTTGGGTCGTCAGTGATCTCTAGGGGTGACTAAGGTAGTGGTTATTTTGGCTGTGCCGCGTTGGCCGCCGTTGTCGGATTCTGATAGCGGTTTATATAGGTGTGACACGTGTCTGAGACAATTTTTTCAGACGTTCAAGTGCCTCGCCGGCTGAAAAAGGTAAGTCGTGCCGGTTTTTCCTCGATGGTGGCCACCATTCATTAGCGTCATGCATTTGGCATGGGCGGTAGTAAAGGGATGGTCGCTCGTGTGGGTCGTCTACGTGTTGTTTCACGCGCGTCAGGTGACCCTGAGTGTGCGATGTTTGCAGCTACTTTTTTAAAAAAAGGCATACGCCTGACTTTATAAATAAAGCCACACGGCAGAGTAGCGACACACATCAGTCATGAAACACCACCACAGTATAGAAAAGGGTACCAAGCTAACACCAGCGACACGCACGCCCACTACAAAGGATAAAGTGAGGCGCAGAGGCCAGAAACCTACATCTAAAAGATTCACCAGGCGACACAATTAAGTAGTGTCAACAACAGTTGGAGGCAACAGAAGATTGGCAGATGCCTGAACTTTCGCAGTCAACATCTCTAGGGCATCCTTATTGGCCGCTTTAGTCAATAATTTCCACAACTTCAAGAAGATAGACAAGTTAACAGGAAATCAGTAGGTCACCCTCAATGGAGAATTTCTTCCTAGTAGTCGAAAGGGTCGAACATAGAGCACTAAAACCGACCCAGAATAACCATTTAGAAACACCAAGGAGCCCCAAAGAAAGGACACAAAGGTCAACAAACGAATTGGGGCCCTGGTAACCATTAACCTCTCCCGCACACAACACCTGGCCAACTTAGCGAACACACAGCGAAAGAAGATGTGGTTTGCATCTTCTAAATGCGGCTACTTAGTACGCCTATGTAGGTCCATGCATGTTGTGTCGCGTCCCATCGTCTGATGTATCCCATGCAAGTGTACGTTTCGGCAGGTGCCTTGGTCGCCGAGCCTCTATGAATTTGATTGGCAAAAACGGCATCAGACTAGAAGCGGTCCACTGTTCGGGTACATCGGGCTTGCCTACCGTCCGTTAACCCAGGGCCGTCTCCAGAAATTTGGGGGCCCGGGACGAGAATAAAAATAGGGCCTTGAATTTTTATAAATCATATACCTAAAGAACTAATGTAAGTAAAGTATACTCTTATTTAATTATGTAACATCAAATATGTGTTATTTGATACAATATTTAGAAAATATACCAAATGCTAATTGTAAAATAGTAAAGATGGTACTGAAGCAATAGACTGACCTAATTTGTACTAAAAGAAGTATAATCTTCGATTATATCTTCATAATTAATCTTCTCCTTTTTGCGATCAGATTCTTTGAGGACATTTATCAAGAGTACCCTTTTTGGATCGAGCATCTGCTTATAGTTTTGTTTTCTTCCTATGCTTTTCAGCACCAGAATCATTCTATGCATGATTCTTTCTGTTTTATAAAACAGACAAAAATAATATGAATCGTTTTGAATTCTGCGTAATATTTCACCTTGCATAAAACATACTTCACCTTGATGTAACATTGTGAAAAATTGTTTAACAAAAACGAGTCTACACTAGCAAAATAAAATAGGGCTTCTTCTAAAAGGATTTACAACGGCAGGGACGATGCGTCGTAGCGGCTGTAATACCTAATACGGCGCCGTGGAGCGTAGCCGGCCGGCGGCCGCGTACGCACGTATCCAGTGGCGGAGCCAGAACTTTTGTGGAGCCTGGGCAAGTTTAGTCAAAGTGTATAATCTAAAAATAAAAAAATAGGTATTCATATACACAACATATAATATAGCACCAAGCTTCTGAACCAGAAATCCACATTTATAATAAATTGAAAACATAAAAATAATAATCACACAAAATTTAATTTCACCTAATTAAGTTCAGACTTAGTACCAAAAGATATATAACCAGTCTTGAATTGAGGCAAACTTGCCATGTTGCAAACAAAATGAAAGCTATCCATACCAGATGTCATTGTGTAATTTCTTCCAACAGGGTCAAAAGCATCTCTCACATGTTCATTGTTGCCAAAAGAAAGACATATAAGTAGACTGCCTAATGAAAAACGAAGGAAGCCGAAGCCGAAGCCGAATGAGAGGAAGGAGAGTAGACTGCCTGTGCGGCTGGGCGCCTGGCGTGATGCCGTCCGCTCACCGCCGGCCCTGCGTCTAGCCGTGCAGGGTTAGGTCTGTGACCCAGCCCGTGCGCGGCTGCGCTAGCCGCCCGTGAGAAACGGATAGACAAGTAGTCAGGGAGTTCGAGCGATCGATGCACCTCGTGAAACAGAAGTTGTTTCGGTCAGAGAAGCTGGGCTGCAGACTGGTCTTGGGCCGTGAACTGCATGAACCTGTGAAAAACGAAGGCCCAAAATTTCTTTTGCCTGGGTAAAACAAGCTGCCGTACGTGATTAGCCCTTTATTAATTCGCTCGATCGCTGTTGTCGAGCACCAGCGTGCCCGGGCAAGTGCCCAGGGTCGCCGGGCGGTGCCTCCGCCACTGACTTATCCTACTCCTGCCGCCCTCGCCTGCCCGCTGCTGTCGCCTAGCCGCCCCTTGTGCTGCTAGAGACCTCTCCTCGATCTAGGGATTGCTAAACCAGGGATAAAACTGGAACATGTGTGTGTGATGCGATCGGGAGTTACGGCAAACCAACAGGCAGGCTGCGAGGCTGCGTGCGTGTATGTATTTGGTTGCTAGAATGGGCTGCCTGGGTGTTGGTTTACTGGGCCCTTTTTTCATATATACACATAATATTTTCTGGACTGGGGCCCCTAAAATTTAGGGGCCCTGTGCGGTCAGCCAATTTGGCCTTCCTTGTCAACGGGCCTGCGTTAACCGCATATGGTTCTGGCCGGCAGACGTATGCATCTTACCACAGTACCTCGTAACAGTCATCTCAGCATGTCGAAAGCTTAAAGCATGCATTGATGATCAAAGAAAACCACATTTTGGTCATTTTTCCCATAGCCGGCGTTGGCCACGCCCCCTTCAGTTGTAAATTGTCGTTGCAAGAATAAGCCCTTATGGCCGTAGCCTGATTTCAGGGCATTGGAGCGAGGCCGACCAAACAAGTCCCTCACAACCCCATAGGCATGCTCACCCGTAGGAGAAGGCCGTCTATGCACGTCCACGAGTTGTATTTTGGCTTATTGACACTCCCTCTTGACATGCTTATTGGCCGTACCAAACGGCCTACTGGACAAGCAATTGATGGAGTGATGAAACGTGCTGGCAGCGAAAACACCACAACCGAGGCGTATGGTCCCACCCAAACCCACAAAGAGCAGAAGGAAACCAAACGAGCCGACCAGACAATTCACAGGCTGAGAATGATGAGAGCAGAGAGCAGCGTGAGAGAACGCATGCACAAGCCACGCTTGTTGGCCAAGCCACGGCGTACAAGAGCCGGGCAGACATTCCAAAACAGGTTATTTGGCCACTTACCACGATGGTGAGAGGCGTGGCAGGACCTGACAACTACCTGATAGGGCATAGGCAATAAGTTGAAATGCAACAAGTAGAGTGGGCGTGGGGGCGGCTGGCTTCTACTCCCTCCTTTCCAGTTTAAAAGGCTCATCTAAAAAATCATATTTCTATTGTATTAGGCTCACTTTGAGTAACACTGAGTTAAGATGTTTTGAGTCTCACGTGACATTTAATTCATAAAGCTGAGAAAGAGGGAATTAATGGTCATACATATACATATGTATCTTATTCTACATGCAGCATGTAAGTCCAATTAAAGGAAGGGTAGTGCACTTATTTCATTGGGCAGTTTTGTATAAAACTCATGACATGCACTCATCATCACATTTGTCAATGAGATTTCACATTTGAGCCCTTCAAACTATAAGAACAAGTACAATAGTGGGTGATAGCCAGTTTACATGTCACTTTTGTCTATGTGAAGGAGAGAGATATAAAAAAGTAAGCGGAGTGGGCTCTTATGCAAGAGCCTAACTATATACGCATTCCTAGAAAAATACAATAAATGCGAAGAAAGAGATGAGGGCATCTCTAGCAGGTTGTATGTTAGACTTTTTGATAAAATGTCCATGTCATCAACCAACAAGATATCATACAACTATTCCAACAGATTGTATTTAAGTTATCCAATAGATGGTGAGAAAATAAAGATGATTTCTCTCTATTTTACCTTGGTGCTTGTGCAAATGTTGTTGGTTAATCTACATACTCCTTCCGTTTCTTTTTACTCCGCGTATAAGTTTTGGACAAAGTCAAACTACACAAAGTTTGACAAAATTTATATTAAAAATATGAACATCTACAATACTAAAACTATATAATATGAAAATACATTTTATGGTGCATCTAGAAATATTGATTTCATATTGTGAATGTTGATATTTTTTGATATAAAGTTAGTCAAACTTTTCAAAGTTTGACTTTGAGAAAACCTTATATGCAGACTAAAAAGTAACAGAGGGAGTACAACTTTGGTCCTTTTTCACATTTATTACATGCCACGTCATCACTATGTCCTAAGTAGTAAATTTACCAACACCTATCTTACCATTGTTGGAGATGCCCTAAAGAGAAGATGAAAAAATACTAATGTAATAACCAACCTTATAGCACTACCGATTGCCCCTCTAAGCCGATGGCCGCCGGCCATCGGCATAGGCCCCCTGCCGTCGGCATATGCCTGTCAGCGTAGATCACGTCAGCATAGATGTGTCAGACCGCCGGCATCGGCATATATGCCGACGACGCCCATACGGCCGTCGACACATCTACACCGCCGGCAATGATTCTCACCTAACGACAACCGACGGCGCCGTCAAACACGCTGGCGAACCAACTGTTACCACATGGCAGAGATATGTTGTCGGCATAGATTTTCATCTATGCCAACGGCTTGGCCGTCGGCATATGAATCTATGTCGACGGCTTGAGCGTCGGCATAGATCTGTTCTATTTTTTTAATTTGCTCTGTTTTCTCTATTTCAATTCAATTTGACAGCATTTAAAACCAAAAAATATGACAATATCCACATACAGACAAAAATAAGATAGATTTATAGATCATCATCATAGAGATACTCAAGATCATCATCATCATCATCATCTTCATCATAGAGATACTCAAGTTCATCATCTAAAGATACTAAAGTTCATCATCTAAAGATTCTCAACATCATCATCGTCAAAACACGTCAGCCAAGACCGCCACCGCCAAGACCAGCACCACTCTGCCAGATCGGAGTGACTAGGGTGGACGAAGCAGGAGTCGAGCCACCGGTCTCCTACATGTTTGAGAAGAGATTCTAATGGTAAATATGATATGATAGTGTTGAATGAATGAGAACGAGTTTGTCAGTAGTTAGGAAAATGTACTAACCGGAGTATCACTGCCTATGGCAGCCCATTCATCGAACGTGGGCACGTGTGGGGGGTCTCCCGCAGGTGGTGGTGGGGGTCCCATTTGTGGTGGATCTGTGCGGCCATAGTACTGGCTCTCGCCGGCCTTGCTATCACTCCGCTCGCGGGCCAGCTTCCATGACTCAATGTCTGAGAGCGGCCTCTTCAACTTGTCCTCCTGCAACGTAAAACAGAAGTTAGCCATATATAAGAACTTGACGGTAAAAAGAAGAACAAAAATGCATCATGCATATAGATATAGCTTCATGGCCTTAAAGCCCCGGTGGTTCCTGTTTCCTTGGCCGTGTGTCCCGTCTTTTCCACGGTTAGCCCGGGCCTTGCTGCTCTTGGCAACAAACTCTGCATCCTCGCCGAGGCACCTATCCACCAAACTCGCCCATCCATCATCCTTTCCAAAGCACCAAGGAGGAATAAACTAAATAATGGAAGCATGACCACGAAACAATGGTATTGACTGCTTATACATTGGAATGAAAAGTCTCTAATACTTACCTTCATGCACTGCTCCCTGTTCAAGGCAAGTCCTTGCTTCTGCGCTTCACTTTTGCTCATCTTTTGATGAAGGTGGGTGTGGTAGTAGTGCGAGACAGCAACCCAGCGCACCTTGTACTGCAACTTACGAGCTTTTTTCTTCGTCAGCCAGGAAGACCACGTCGGCTCTGGCCTTGTGCTCGTCAAGAACTCTATAGAATTGCTGCAATCATGCATAAAACGAGAAGCAAATAAAGCATGCATTGAGTGATTCGATGATAAACTATGAACAAAATTGAAGCCACGTGATTCTAAAGAGAACTTACACAAAATTTGGTTATCACAGCCTTAGCGGCCGTACCATACTCCGCGAGGCTGGAAGCTTCGTAGTGGGCCCAGCTCATGGCCAAAACCCGCAGCTCCGGGTCCCTGTCTGGCCTCGGGCAGAATAGGCCCAGACAAAACTCGTTCAACAGGACAATGATAAGGTCGTTCAGTTTACGACCCTGTCCATGAAGGATCCAGTTCCTGCAAAAGAATCAAAGAATTAGCATGTGTACACTAAGAAAATGTTGGCATGTGTTCAAAATATGATTGAGAGGCACTTACTCTGTCCCCTTGGGTTCAATGAGCCACTTGTTGGCCTCGATAGGTGGTGTAGGTAGTTTTGCAATACCACGCAGCCACCCCTTCGGAGCACCTGACGGCTGACGGCGTTCTGGGAACGGGGGTCCCCAGACTTGCCCATCTTCGCCAACAAGCATTCAAGACCCTCGCGAGGGGCCAAGCCTCACGAGGCGGACGACACAAGACCTCCTCAGGAGCAGACTCGCCAGTCTGGCTCGCGAGGGGCAGAGAGATCAATGCCAGGCAAACCTCGCGAGGTTCCAATGACGTGAGCCATGACAATCGAGACAAGACGGGTGCCAGGCGGGCGCCCGCACTCACAGTGTCCTTGGTTCCTCTTTGGTGTTAAGGAGGCAAGCGCAGACGAAGAGTGCCGAGGCGTCAAGCAAAGGTTTCCATATCAGTGCAACGAGACCAAGACCAGCAGGACGGCAAGACGGAGGTCATCGTGGAGCCCAAGGCGGCGTCACCACCAGAGCCTTTGGCAGACGAAGACTGCTTTTGTCAGGATAACTTGTACTAGTTGTCCCCTTTCAAATTGGCCATTGTTGGCTCCCTTCCTGCTCAATATTTGGGGGAGGACCAGAGCCCCTATAAATAGGATTAGCCAACACAGTAGGCGGAGGGACCGGCTCGACCTCATCTTAGATATGAGCCATTCCATCCTTAGCCACACACCAACCAAGCACAAGAACACCTCTCCTCATGAGGCTGTTCTTCCTCTTGTACTATTCATCATCAGCCCGAGAGGCAATCCACCACACCACACTGGAGTAGGGTATTACACCACAACGGTGGCCCGAACCAGTATAATTCTTGTGTCCCTCGTGTTGTGAGTTCGTTGAGCTAGCCTTTGAGATCGCGAAGTGCTTGAGGGCGTGATCGGTGAGGGAGAGATCTTCGCGCACACCCCAGTGTTTGAACCTCAAGGGTTTGCCGAAACCCGAAATCCGACATTTGGTGCACCAGGTAGGGGGACGCCGGAGCTCTTCTTCCGCCAGTTGATCCGCTCGTTGTTCCCCCGACACTCCGCGACTCCGATGTCCGGAGACTCAAGGACCAAAGTTGATCGCTGGGCAGCCTGGCCAGCCCGGGCGGCGCCGCCTGCTCAAGAAGACCTCAACTCAGCGCCCTAGGCAGCATGCGCACCACCAAACACTGCGGGGCGTGGGTGACGCGGTCACTCGTCGTCCGCCCTTACTCCGCAACAAGTGCGAGCAGCCGCAAGAGCCTCAAGCCACGCCGCGGCCACGGCGCCACACACCCGACGGGAGCAAGCAAACATGAGGGCCGCGCTCACAGTTGCTCGGGAGCTACTGCGATGCCGGTTAATGGAGAGCGGCTAGGATGCATTGCTGGAGCGCGTGCCGAGCTCTTGGACGTCGCGGCCTCGGGAGCACCACCTTTCTGCTCTCTGCTAACACCTCAAGCCGCGGCCGGGCCGCATGGCGGGCCTCGCTGCACCCTTGTGCCCACGGGCGTGACACCAGGCTTCAGCGAAACCAGCACGACCAACGGAGCTGGAGGCCGGCTCACACCCGCGCCACGTCCAGTGGGCTTGGGCACGAGCGCTGCAACCTACGGCCCCGGCGGGATGCAACCCTACCATCGTCAAGGCAGCATGCTGGGCGGGGCAACATGGAGCGTGGGGCACTATGGCGAGGTCTTTGAGGTGACGGCCTCGGAGGCCTACGTGCCCCGCATGGTGGACTAGGAGTACATGCTGGAGGATGACCCTAGCTCGTTCCTCGAGCTGGGCTGGGAGGAGGCGCTAGAAGTTGGCACCTTTCAGGAGCCCTCCGGAAGCCTCACCAACCGCTCCGCCGACAACAGCTACAGGGTACCACTAATTTCTCAAGAGCAGGCTTACGGTAACCATGGGACGTAGGAGGATCAGGTCACAGTGGTGGATGACGGCTCCAGCTCGTCGGCCTCCCTGCCGCTAGTGGGCACACTCGGGGATGTAGTAGAGGGGCCGGGAGAAAGGCCCCTCCTCGTGCCGCACGGAGCAAGGCGTCCCCTAGAGGTAGGCCCTCTGCCAGGGAGGTGCTCCAGAGCCTCTCCCTGGCAGAGGACCCGTGGTCGCGGAGGGCGCCGCTGGCGTCCCCTTTGCCCCTTGGTGTCGGTGTCATCCTGGTTACTGGTTGCCCCCAACGGTGGTCGAGGGAGGCGCAAGGCGGGGCCCTCGTCTGGCGATATGAAGTAAGGCTCACGCGTGTGAAGGTCTCCGCTCGTGACACTCTCACGTAATAATGAGTGGGGCTGTACATGCCCCGGAGCCTCAGGAGTGCTGCCCTCGGGCCTCGGGGGCTCCCTCCCACGTCCTAGTGGCAGCACTTAGCTCCGTGCCGGTGAGGAGACTCGAAGACAAGAAGACTAGACTAGGTGTTGGACGTGGCCATTTGCTTTGGATCTCTTTTCTGTAACCCTGCCTTCTGGATTTGGATTTAAGTTGAAGTTGAATTTTCATTGATGCGCACGGGGGTGCCTTTTCTCGTTCGAGTGATTTCTTGCTATCTGGTTCTTGCCTTAATTCGGAGTTCACGCCTGTTGCTTCCCCCTCGCGGGCCCCTCACGAGCGGGGCTAGGCATGGCGCACGCACGCCACACGCATGTCGCGCCACGGCTAGCGCTTGCTTATCACGCGGCCCCATAGGAGTTACGATGAGTTCCTCAGGAGCTTCCCAGATACTCACAACCTCACGAGCCGGTTTGGGACTCGTCCAGGCTAAGGTAAACCGCAACTGCAAGTTTGCCCCAGGATACATGAGTTCACGAAGACACATATTCAACTCGACCTAGCAAGATAGAGGCAGTAGTATATTTACATGAGGGGATTCCCCTCCCAAAATGCTCTTACAACCTCAAGGGTTGAGCCCGAGCTTCTGTGTGCAGGACAAACAGCTAGGAAACACGGGATCAGTCAGACATGTCGCTCGCCGCGTCCCCCGGATCGCCCTCAGACGCATCGCTGGCATCGCTGCCACCATCGCAGGCATCACCTTGACCTCCACCAGCGCTGCCATCACCGTCGTCGACCACATCGCCTGCGTCTGCCGCGACCACCACCCCATCGTAATCGGAAGTGAAGGCCCTGACCAGCGCGTCCACATTGTCTTCCACCCATCATGACAGGTCACCCCGGATGGCCTCGGGTATGGGAGCGATGGCGGCGTCAAAATCAAAGTTGGGGTCGGTGTTTTGGAGATGGCTGAAGACGCGGGAGAACGCACGCCCAAGCAGGCTGCGGCTCCTCTCTTCAACAAGTTGGCGAGCTCTCTCAGAACGATTCGCCAAGCGCGTCACCACATCGGTGAAGAAGCGGAGGTGGCTGGCGTAGTCGTTCGCGTGCGGACGAGGAGCATTCTCATTGCAGATGTGGCCCAGGGCGATACTTGCCCTGTTCCTGAGGTCCTAGAGCATGGGGGCTTGCACGTGCTCCAGCTTCCGCCGCTGAAGCACTTCCTCCCTGTTCTGCCGCGCGACAGACTCGGCATCAGCAACCCACTGCTGAAGAAGGAGCAGCTCGGTGTGGGCAGAGGCCAGTTCGGCCTGCGTCGAGACCAGGGCGGCTGCGGTGGCCTCCTCGCGCCGCTCCACCTCGATCAACCTGGACTTGAGGGTAGCAGTCCTACCAGAAACCTCAACTTCCATGAGCTTCAGCTTCAGGTCGTACCTGCCCTTGAGATCCGCGCGATCCTCGACAACCCGGCTATCGACCTCCTCCTAGGCCCTGGCCTCACGCGCGCCAACGGCATCCTCTGCTTGGGCAACTTTACGCTCCCTCGTCTCTAGACGTTTGAGCTCAAGGCTATGCTCCACGGCTTCCAGCGCCAACGCCTCCTCGCGCTTCCGGATCTCTTCCTCTTCGGCAGGCGTCCCCCTCAACGACGCAAGGGTGGCTCTGCGCGCCTCCACTTGCAGATCCTAGGAGGTGCTCTTGGCTTGGAGCTCCCACACGCGCTTCTCCACAGCCTCGTGACGGTAGTCAGCTTCTTGAGCCTCTTCCAGTGCTCGGGACCAGGCCTCACGGGAAGCTGCGAGGGAAACCTCGGCCTTCGCATTATCAAGCTCGCGCTGGTGGCGCCCGAGGTTGATAGCCACCTTCATCTTACGCCACTCCTCCACAAGCCGAAGACCCTCGGCCATGCGGCGCGCGCCCACATCCACGAGCTCTTCACCCAGCCGGTTCATCGCGCCCATCGCCTCCTGAAAGAGCTCGTGGCGGACGATGCTCCTTTCTTGCGCCGACTCGAGCATGTTGTTGACTCCGTCCTCCGCCGTGGGGACCATAGATGGGGCCCGAAGTGGCTCGTTCCCTTTCGGCAGGGGGCTGGGGGCTGGCGCACACCCAGTTGCAGGCCAGGCCTCGGGAGGAGCCCGAACGAATGGAGGCCTGCTGCTTGAAGAGGAGCCCAAGACCGAAGCCACGCAGCCACTGTCCATGACCCAGGGAGGAACCCTTGGCACGCTTGTTGTGTTCCAAGCAAGGCCCCGAAGGAAGGACGGCGAAGGCTCGAGCTCAAGACGCCTTGTCGACAGGCTGGCTTCTCCGGTTGACTCCACACCCTGAGTAGCACGTGGGCTTGCAGCGCTCGAGTCTGGCGGGAGAAACGAGGCAAGAGGAGGCTGCTTCTCTGGATATTTCGCGGCCCTGGCGGAAGGGATCCTGAAGAGGCGTCGTCAGGAAGGGAAGCAGCACACGGAGAATCACCAAGATAAGGTACTTACTCGTCAACGGCGATGTACTACCTCCATTTTAACGGCCCGAAGGTGCCGCTACCGCAGCGTGGGGACCCCTTCCTCTTGCAGAGCTCTTTGAAGTCCACGCAAAGCCGACCCAAGTGCTGGACATGGCGGCCAACACGAGGCAAAACTAGAGAAGTGCTCGAAGGGGCAGCCTCAGGAGCGCCAAGCCGAGGGGAGCTATCGGGCTCTGCCTCGCAGCGGCCTGCCGAGGCCTCAGGAGCCCCGACCTAGGGAGACGCGGACTACATCGCCCCCTCAACTGCCGCCACAGGGCAAGAGTCACGAGTTCCCGAGGACGACGCCTCAGGAGCCCTGGGCGGCATTATTACGTCGGCACCTGCGCCATCAGCCTCCAGCGGTGCTCGCCCCCCTGCATCCACACTTGGCGCGAGCCCGACACCAGCAGCAAGGAGGGGAATGACTTCGACAGGGTTCTCACGGGGCCCCACCAGACCGACTCGACGCAGCCCCCACTCATCGAAGGAGGGCATCTGCTCCGCGAATGTCGCCTTGTTCAAGCAGCGGTACAAAAGGCAACTCTTCCTCGGCATGTCGTCTGGCAACGGGACACCTGTCAGGACCTCGAGCACTGTTCGCCATGCCTCAAGGGGGAACCCGGACTCCTGAAGTCTTATGTGGTCCTTGCTGTTGAGAAAGGCCCACATCGGTCGAGAGTGGCGCTGAAGCGGAGCGATTCGGCGCCGGACGAACTTCTTCACCACCATAGGCGCAGTCACGTGAAGGTCCTTGAGCCTCTTCAGCCTAAGCCAGACAGGGGTTAGGCGTGAATCGGTGAGCCTTTGGTGGCACTAACCGAAGCTAGGAATGGTAGGCATTGATGGAGAAGAGAGCAGGGGGCTGAGCACTCCGACATCAACAAATACCCACCGTGTCCAAAACTCGCTTGTGGATGGTGGGAGATCGAAGTCAATCCCCGAGCCGGTCGTCGCTGCCACGACCTGAAAGCTCAGGCATCCCGAGCTCTGTCGGCGATCAATCAGGTGCAGCGAGAAGAAGTGGCTGAGAAGGGCAACGGAAGGAGCAATGCCTACCATGGCCTCGCAACCAAAGGCGAAGACGGCAAGAAGGGCCACGGATTGGGGATCAAGGTGCAGCATATGGATCTGATAATGGGCAAGCACTGCATTGAAGAAGGCGGAGAAAGGAGGAACCAGGCGAGCCCAAAGGGCGTTGATGAAGAATGGAACCTCGATGGCTGTCCGGTCGATACGGGCACGAGACGCAGGCCACTGTCCTTCCCCACTCATTGAAGCTGAAGGCGAGCATGGGAAGCACCTTGTCCATGGCTTCTTGGTTGAGCACCAATGACCTGCCAACGGCAGGCTTAGTGGCCGGGCGTAGCCCGACGGAGGACAGGGGAGTCTTCCCTTTCTCAGACTGGTTCGATTCCATGGGAATGGGAGGATTGAGCTCAGATCGGATCGGGGGAGAGGCTGAGCTTCTAGGAAGCGGAAGAATTGGGGAGTGCGGGGCAACAACGGGAGGGAAACCGTGTAGAACGCGGTGGCCGCCTAGCCAGGCGGGTGTCAAGACAGTGTGGGGAAGCGAAGATGCCCACGTCCAATCAGGCGGCATGCGTCGACAAAGGCCGTAGGCTATTGGGGACCGTGGTGCTCCGCATTTGCCGCTTGGCTTCGCCTCGAAGCCAAGCCCGAGCGCGCCTTGGTCCCGGGGGCTACTGTCGGCGTTCTGGGAACGGGGGTCCCCAGACTTGCCTGCCTGCGGCCCATGGCGTGGCTCCGCAAGCGGGCCCATATGGCCCATCTTCGCCAACAAGCATTCAAGACCCTCGTGAGGGGCCAAGCCTCGCGAGGCGGACGACACAACACGTCCTCAGGAGCGGCCTCACCAGGATAGCTCGCGAGGGGCGGAGAGATCAAGGCCAGGCAAACCTCACGAGGTTCCAATTACGTGAGCCATGATGATCGAGACCAGATGAGTGCCAGGCGGGCGCCAGCACTCACAGTGTCCTTGTTTCCTCTTTGGTGTTAAGGAGGCAAGCGCAGACGAAGTGTACCGAGGCGTCAAGCAAAGGTTTCCATATCAGTGCAACAACACCAAGACCAGCAGGACGGCAAGACGGAGGTCACCGTGGAGCCCAAGGCGGCGTCACCACCAGAGCCTTTGGCAGGCGAAGACTGCTTTTGTCAGGATAAGTTGTACTAGCTGTCCCCTTTGAACTTGGCCGTTGTTGGCTCCCTTCCCGCTCAATCTTTGAGTGGAGGACCAGGCCCTCTATACATAGGATTAGCCACCACAGTAGGGAGAGGGACTAGATCGACCTCATCTTAGATCTGAGCCATTCCATCCTTAGCCACACACACCAACCAAGCACAAGAACACCTCTCCTCACGAGCCTGTTCTTCCTCTTGTATTATTCATCATCAGCCCGAGAGGCAATCCACCACACCACACTGGAGTAGGGTATTACACCACAACGGTGGCCCAAACTAGTATAAATCTTGTGTCTCTTGTGTTGAGAGTTCATCAAGCTAGCCTTTGATATCGCAAAGTGCTTGAGGGTGTGATCGGTTAGGGAGAGATCTTCGCGCACACCCCACAACTCAAGGGTTTGCCGAAACCCGAAATCCGACAACGGCAAGTTGCCCCACAACTTGGGGTCAACCTCCCCTCCACCCTCCTCCTCACCCTCCCCTCCACCACCTTCCTCCTCACCCTCCTCCTCCTCACCCTCCTGCTCGCACTCCTCCTCCTCGCACACCTCCTCCTCGCCCTCCTTCTCCTGAGGAACATACTCCTCCTCCTCAGACTCAGAAGGTGCCTCAGTATAGGAGGGCATTGAAGAAGACCCCCCTATCTCAGACACGGCCCGGAGTTTTTTGACCCCTGTCTCTCCCCCTACCACCTCCTCCTCTAGGGGATCTCCCCCCACAACTTCCTCCTCTAGGGGCTCTCCCCCCACCACTTGCCCATGATTAGCAAACCTGCATTGAGAAGAGAATAAACAATTAGTAACTGATACGTCCATTTTGCATCATGCTTTTATATCGATATTTATTGCATTATGGGCTGTTATTACACATTATGTCACAATACTTATGCCTATTCTCTCTTATTTTGCAAGGTTTATATAAAGAGGGAGAATGCCGGCAGCTGGGATTCTGGGCTGGAAAGGAGCAAATATTGGAGACCTATTCTGCACAGCTCCAAAAGTCCTGAAACTTCACAGAAGTCAATTTCAGAATATATAAAAAATACTGAGTGCAAAAAGTTCACCAGGGGGGCCACACCCTGCCCAAGAGGGTGGGGGGCGCCCTAATCCCTGGGTGCGCCCCCTACCTCGTGGGCCCCCTGGTGGCCTTCCGATGGCCATCTTCTGCTATATGGAGTCCTTCGATGAGGAAAAAAAATCATAAGCCATCTTTTCAGATGAGACTCCGCCGCCACGAGACGGAACCTTGGCGGGACCAATCTAGGGCTCTGGCGTAGCTGTTCTGCCAGGGAAACTTCCCTCCGGGAGGGGGAAATCATCGCCATCGTCATCACCAACGCTCCTCTCATCGGGAGAAGGAAATATCCATCAACATCTTCACCAGCACCATCTCCTCTCAAAACCCTAGTTCATCTCTTGTATCCAATTCTTGTCTCCAAATGAGGGATTGGTACTTGTGGGTTGCTAGTAGTGTTAATTACTCCTTGTACTTGATGCTAGTTGGTTTACTTGGTAGAAGATCATATGTTCAGATCCTATATGCACATTAATACCCCTCTGATTATGAACATGAATATGCTTTGTGAGTAGTTACGTTTGTTCCTGAGGACATGGGAGAATTCTTGCTATTAGTAGTCATGTGAATTTGGTATTCTTTCGATATTTTGATGAGATGTATGTCGGCTCTCCTCTAGTGGTGTTATGTGAACGTCCACTACATAACACTTCGCCATTATTTGGTCCTAGAGGAAGGCATTGGAAAGTAATAAGTAGATGATGGGTTGCTAGAGTGACAGAAGCTTAAACCCTAGTTTATGTGTTGCTTCGTAAGGGGCGGATTTGGATCCATATGTTTCATGCTATGGTTAGGTTTACCTTAATACATTTGTTGTAGTTGCGGATGCTTGCAATAGAGGTTAATCATAAGTGGGATGCTTGTCCAAGTAAGGACAATACCCAAGCACCAGTCCACCCACATACCAAATTATCAAAGTACCGAACGCGAATCATATGAACGTGTTGAAACCTAGCTTGACGATATTCCCATGTGTCCTCGGGAGCGCTTTACATCATATAAGAGTTTGTCCAGGCTTGTCCTTTGCTACAAAAAGGATTGGGCCACCTTGCTGGACTTTATTTACCTTTGTTACTTGTTACTCGTTACAAATTATCCTATCACAAATCTATCTGTTACCTATTTTTTCAGTGCTTGCAGAGAATACCTTGCTGAAAACCGCTTATCATTTCCTTCTGCTCCTCGTTGGGTTTGACAGTCTTACTTATCGAAAGGACTACAATAGATCCCCTATACTTGTGGGTCATCAAGACTCTTTTCTGGCGCCGTTGCCGGGGAGTGAAGCGCCTTTGGTAGGTGGAATATGGTAAGGAAAAATTTATATAGTGTGCTGAAATTTACTGTCACTTGTTACTATGGAAAGTAATCCTCTGAGGGGCTTGTTCGGGGTATCTTCACCCTGACCAGTAGAGCAAAGAGTTGCTCCTCAACCTACTGAACCTACTGAAAATGAAAATGTCTGCTTCGAAATTCCTTCGGGTATGTTAGAAAAACTTCTAGCTAATCCTTTTGCAGGAGATGGAACAAAGCATCCTAATGAGCACCTAATATATGTGGATGGAGTTTGTGGATTATTTAAGCTTGAAGGTGTGCCCGAAGATGTTATTAAGAAGAAGGTCTTCTCTTTATCTTTGAAGGGAGATGCATCGACATGGTATAGGCTATGTGATGATACGGGGTCACGGAACTACAAACTATTGAAATTGGAATTTCATCAGAAGTTTTATCCTATGCATCTTGTTCATCGTGATCGCAGTTATATATATAATTTCTGGCCTCGCAAAGGAGAAAGCATCGCTCAAGCTTGGGGGAGGATTAAATCAATGTTATATTCATGCCCCAATCATGAGCTCTCAAGAGAAATGATTATTCAAAATTTATATGCTCGGCTTTTTGATAACAATCATACCATGCTCGATACTTCTTGTGCTGGCTCTTTTATGACGTAGACTATTGAATTAAAATGGGATTTATTGGAAAGAATTAAACGCAACTCTGAAGATTGGGACCTCGACAAAGGTAAGGAGTCAGGTATGACACCTAAGTTTGATTGTGTTAAATCTTTCATGGATACCGATGTTTTCCGTAAATTTAGCACTAAATATGGACATGACTCTGAGATAGTAGCTTCTTTCTGTGAATCTTTTGCCACTCATGTTGATCTCCCTAGGGAGAAGTTGTTTAAATACCATCCTCCCATAGAAGTAAAAGTAGATGCACCTATTAAAGTTGAAGAAAAGACTATCACTTATAATGATCCTATCGTTCCTACTGCTTATGTTGAGAAACCACCTTTTCCAATTAGGATAAAAGATCATGCTAAAGCTTCAACTGTGGTTCGTAAAAGCAATATTAAAACTTATACACCTCCTGAGCAAGTTAAAGTTGAACCTAATATTGCTATTGTTAAAGATCTCTTGTCTGATAATATTGATGGGCATGTTATTCATTTCCTTGATGAGACTGCTAGAATTGCTAAACCTTATGCTAAAGATAAAAACAGACTTGTGGTAGGCATGCCTATTATTTCTGTTAAAATAGGAGATCATTGTTATCATGGCTTACGTGATATGGGTGCTAGTGCTAGTGAAATACCTTATGACTTATATAAAGAAATTATGCATGATATTGCACCTGCTGAGATGGATGTCGCAATTAAACTTGCCAATAGAGATACTATTTCACCAATGGGAATTCTTAGAGATGTTGAAGTCTTGTGTGGGAAAACTAAATATCCTGCTGATTTTCTTGTCCTTGGTTCCCCACAAGATAGCTTTTGTCCCATTATATTTGGTAGACCCTTCTTGAACACTGTTAATGCTAAGATAGATTGCAAAAAGGATATTGTTACTATTGGTTTGGGTGATATGTCTCATGAATTTAATTTCTCTAAATTTCATAGACAACACCTTGAAGAGGAATTACCTAGTAAAGATGAAATTATTGGTCTTGCTTCTATTGCCGTACCTCCTAGTGATCCTTTAGAACAATATTTGCTAGACCATGAAAATGATATGTTTATGAATGAAAGAAAGAAGGGAAATAGATGAAGTATTCTTTAAACAGGAACCCATCCTGAAACACAATTTGCCTGTTGAAATCCTAGGGCATCCTCCTCCACCCAAGGGTGATCCCGTGTTTGAGCTTAAACCATTACCTGATACTCTTAAATATGCTTATCTTGATGAGAAAAGATATATCCTATTATTATTAGTGCTAACCTTTCAGGGCATGAAGAAGAGAGATTATTGGAAACTCTGAAGAAGCACCGTGCTGCTATTGGATATACTCTTGATGATCTTAAGGGCATTAGTCCCACTCTATGTCAACACAAAATAAATTTACAGGAAGATGCCAAACCAGTTCGTGATCATAAACGACGGCTGAATCCTAAGATGAAGGAAGTGGTAAGAAAGGAAATACTAAAGCTTCTTGAGGCAGGTATAATTTATCCCATTGCTGATAGTCAGTGGGTAAGTCCTATCCATTGTGTCCCTAAGAAGGGAGGTATTACTGTCATTCCTAATGATAAAGATGAGTTGATCCCGCAAAGAATTATTACAGGTTATAGGATGGTAATTGATTTCCGCAAATTAAATAAAGCTACTAAAAAAGATCATTACCCCTTACCTTTTATCGATCAAATGCTAGAAAGATTATCCAAACATACACATTTTTTACTTTCTAGATGGTTATTCTGGTTTCTCTCAAATACCTGTGTCGGCTAATGATCAATCAAAGACTACTTTTACTTGCCCTTTTGGTACTTTTGCTTATAGACGTATGCCTTTTGGTTTATGTAATGAACCTGCTACCTTTCAAAGATGCATGATGGCTATATTCTCTGACTTTTGTGAAAAGATTTGTGAGGTTTTCATAGACGATTTTTCCGTCTATGGATCCTCTTTTGATGATTGCTTAAGCAACCTTGACCGAGTTTTGCAGAGATGTGAAGAAACTAATCTTGTCTTGAAATGGGAAAAGTGCCACTTTATGGTTAATGAAGGTATTGTCTTGGGGCATAAAGTTTCTGAAAGAGGTATTAAGGTTGATAAAGCCAAAGTTGATGCTATTGAAAAGATGACATGTCCCAAGGATATCAAAGGTATAAGAAGTTTCCTTGGTCATGCCGGTTTTATAGGAGGTTCATTAAGGACTTCTCAAAAATTTCTCGGCCTTTGACTAATTTATTACAAAAAGATATACCATTTGTTTTTTATGATGATTGTGTAGAAGCATTTGAAATACTTAAGAAAGCATTGATCTCTGCACCTATTGTTCAACCACCTGATTGGAATTTACCCTTTGAAATTATGTGTGATGCTAGTGATTATGCTGTAGGTGCTGTTATAGGGCAAAAAGTTGATAAGAAATTAAATGTTATTCAATATACTAGTAAAACTCTAGACAATGCTCAAAGAAATTATGCTACTACTGAAAAAGAATTCTTAGCAGTTGTATTTGCTTGTGATAAGTTCAGACCTTATATTGTTGATTCTAAAGTAACTATTCACACGGATCATGCTGCTATTAAATATCTTATGGAAAGGAAAGATGCTAAACCTAGACTTATTAGATGGGTTCTCTTGCTACAAGAATTTCATTTTCATATTATTGATAGAAAGGGAGCCGAGAACCCCGTTGCAGACAACTTGTCTAGGTTAGAATGTTCTTGGTGACCCACTACCTATTGATGATAGCTTTCCTGATGAACAATTAAATGTCATAAATGCTTCTCATACTGCTCCATGGTATGCTGATTATGCTAATTACATTGTTGCTAAATTTATACCACCTAGTTTCACATACTAGCAAAAGAAAAAGTTCTTCTATGTTTTGAGACATTACTTTTGGGATGACCCACATCTTTATAAAGAAGGAGTAGATGGTGTTATTATACGTTGTGTACCTGAGCATGAACAGGAACAGATCCTACGCAAGTGTCACTCTGAGGCTTATGGAGGACACCATGCTGGAGATGGAACTGCACACAAGGTATTGCAATCCGGTTTATATTGGCCTACTCTCTTCAAGGATGCCCGTAAGTTTGTCTTGTCTTGTGATGAATGTCAAAGAATTGGTAATATCAGTAGACGTCAAGAAATGCCTATGAATTATTCACTTGTTATTGAACCATTTGATGTTTTGGGCCTTGACTATATGGGACCTTTTCCTGCCTATAATGGATATACGCATATTTTAGTTGCTGTTGATTATGTTACTAAGTGCGTAGAAGCTATTCCAACTAGTAGTGCTGATCATAACACCTCTATTAAGATGCTTAAAGAAGTTATTTTTCCAAGGTTTGGAGTCCCTAGATATTTAATGACTGATGGTGGTTCACATTTTATTCATGGTGCTTTCCGTAAAATGCTTGCTAAATATGATGTTAATCATAGAATTGCATCTCCTTATCACCCGCAGTCTAGTGGTCAAGTAGAATTGAGTAATAGAGAACTCAAATTAATTTTGCAAAAGACTGTTAATAGATCTAGAAAGAATTGGTCCAAGAAACTTGATGATGCATTATGGGTCTATAGAACTGCATATAAAAATCCTATGGGTATGTCTCCGTATAAAATGGTTTATGGAAAAGCATGTCACTTACCTCTCGAACTAGAACATGAGGCTTATTGGGCTATTAAAGAGCTCAATTATGATTTCAAACTTGCCGGTGAGAAGAGGTTATTTGACATTAGCTCACTTGATGAATGGAGAACCCAAGCCTTTGAAAATGCCAAGTTGTTTAAAGAAAAAGTTAAAAGATGGCATGACAAAAGGATACAAAAGCGTGAGTTTAATGTAGGTGACTATGTATTGCTATACAACTCTCGTTTAAGATTTTGTGCAGGAAAACTTCTCTCTAAATGGGAAGGTCCTTATGATATCGAGGAGGTCTACCGTTCCGGCGCCATAAAAATCAACAACTTCGAAGGTACAAATCCGAAAGTGGTGAACGGTCATAGAATTAAACATTATATCTCAGGTAATCCTATAAAAGTTGAAACCAATGTTATTGAAACCGTAACCCCGGAGGAATACATAAGGGACACTTTCCGGAACGTTTCAGACTCCGAAAAGGAATAGGTATGTGGTACGGTAAGTAAACCGACTCCAAAACAGTTCTAATGGCAATTTTCTTCCGTTTTGGAATATTTAGAAAAATAGAAAAATAAGAAGTAGTCCGGGAAGGACATGAGGGCCCCATGAGGGTGGAGGGCGTGCCCTACCCCCCTGGGCGCGCCCCCTACCTCGTGGGCACCTCGTGTGCTCTCCGGACTCCGTTTTCTTACACAAAACGTATTTTGGTCAGTAAAAATTCATTATAAATTCTCCCGGAGGTTTTGACTCATGTATCACGCAAAAATCTCCTTTCTTTGTGTCGAGCTGTTTTTCTGACAGATCCAGGTCGTCATGTCGTCTTCAAGTGCCCCCAAGGACCAGTTCTTCGAGAAGGTCATCAAGCCCTACCTCGCGGAAGTGCTGCAACACCCTCAAACCATTCAGATGCGTGAGGGGTTGGTGCACATCCGCGATGTTGAGTGACCAAGGAAGACCGGAAGCACGGAGGCAAGGCTCGAGACATTGGAGCAAGAAGTTTTCAAGTGTTAGGAGATGGTGGAGCATGGACTCGATTCCAATCACATTATGATCACGGAGTTCACCAACAACCACAAGCTAGACGTCAAGGACATTGGGGAGGCCATCTTCAAGCTTCAAGCACCTCCAAGCCCAGATCTATGACCTGCAAAGTCAAAACTATGAGTATGAATATAGATTCAAGAGGATGAGTTTGGCTGTAGATTTGAGGTTTCAGGAGACTCGATCATGCTTCTATGATGGTGAGCCTATGCCTTGGAATAAGGACGACAAGCCTACGCCATCAACAAAACCATCACCTTCTTCACCAACAAAGAAGAACAGAGTATCTGGTATGGGCACTCCCCTTGGCAACTGCCAAGCTTGGGGGAGTGCTCCGGTATCGTATCACCATCACTTTTATCTTTACAGCTTTTCTTAGTTCGACCCTTTTGATAATATTTTGATCTAGTAGAATAAAAGTTTTTAGTACGAGCTAGTTGTGAGTTTTGCTTTATGATCCTTCTATGTAATCAAGTCCATGCGCTATATATAATAAAGATTAGTGTTGAGTCAAGGGCCTGATTATTTTTCCATGATCTTAAGTGAATAAAAGAAAAGAGAAAGAATAAAAAGAAACAAAGAGATCATATGGATCTTATGGAGAGTAACGAGCTCACATAGAAGGAGTATGATGAATAAAAGTTGAGAGTTTACAAACATAGTTTTGGTCATCGTTGCAATTAATAAGAAGTAATAAAGAAAGAGAGGTTTTCACATATAAATATACTATCTTGGACATCTTTTATGATTGTGAGCACTCATTAAAATATGACATGGTAAAGAGTTGACGTTGGACAAGCAAGACAACATAATGGGTTATGTTTTCTTGCATCTGAGATAAATTATATTGTCTTGGATCACCCAACATGATTGAGCTTGCCTTTCCCCCTCATGCTAGCCAAATTCTTTGCACCAAGTAGAGATACTACTTGTGCTTCCAAACACCCTTAAACCAGTTTTGCCATGAGAGTCCACCATACCTACCTATGGATTGAATAAGATCTTTCAAGTAAGTTGTCATCGGTGCAAGCAATAAAAATTGCTCTCTAGATATGTATGACTTATTAATGTAGGAGAAAATAAACTTTATACGATCGTGTGATATGGAAGAAATAAAAGCAACGGACTGCATAATAAAGGTCCATATCACAAGTGGCAATATAAAGTGACGTTCTTTCGCATTAAGATTTTGTGCATCCAACCATAAAAGCGCATGACAACCTCTGCTTCCCTCTGTGAAGGGCCTATCTTTTACTTTTATCTCCTACCTTGCATAAGAGTCATGGTGATCTTCACCTTTCCTTTTTACATTTTATCTTTTGGCAAGCACAACATGTTGGAAAGATCCTGGTATATATGGCTAATTGGATGTGAGTTTTCATGAACTATTATTGTTGACATTACCCTTGAGGTAAAACGTTGGGAGGCAAAACTATAAGCCCCTATCTTTCTCTGTGTCCGATTAAAACTCCATACCCATAGGTATTGCGTGAGTGTTAGCAATTGTGAAAGACTATATGATAGTTGAGTATGTGGACTTGCTGAAAAGCTCTTATGTTGACTCTTTCCTATGTTATGATAAATTTGAATTTCTCCAATGACTGAGATTAAAGTTTGTTAGTTGTCAATGAAGTTTATGATTCATACTTGAAATTGTGATTGAATTATTACTCTAGCATAAGAGATCATATGACAATAATTATATAAGTTGTTGTTCTAAGAATGACCATGATGCCTTCATGTCCGTATTTTATTTTTATCGACACCTCTATCTCTAAACATGTGGACATATTTTTCGATTTCGGCTTTCGATTGAGGACAAGCGAGGTCTAAGCTTGGGGGAGTTGATACGTCCATTTTGCATCATGCTTTTTTATCGATATTTATTGCATTATGGGCTGTTATTACACATCATGTCACAATACTTATGCCTATTCTCTCTTATTTTGCAAGGTTTATATAAAGAGGGAGAATGCCGGCAGCTGGGATTCTGGGCTGGAAAAGGAGCAAATATTGGAGACCTATTCTGCACAGCTCCAAAAGTCCTGAAACTTCACGGAAGTCAATTTCAGAATATATAAAAAATACTAAGTGCAAGAAGTTCACCAGGGGGGCCACACCCTGCCCACGAGGGTGGGGGGCACGCCCTACCCCCCTGGGCGCGCCCCTACCACATGGGCCCCCTGGTGGCCCTCCGATGGCCATCCTCTGCTATATGTAGTCTTTCGGTGAGGAAAAAATCATAAGCCATCTTTCCGGACGAGACTCCGCCGCCACGAGGCGGAACCTTGGCGGAACCAATCTAGGGGTCTGGCGGAGCTGTTCTGCCGGGGAAACTTCCCTCCGGGAGGGGGAAATCATTGCCATCGTCATCACCAACGCTCCTCTCATTGGGAGAGGGCAATATCCATCAACATCTTCACCAGCACCATCTCCTCTCAAAACCCTAGTTCATCTCTTGTATCCAATTCTTGTCTCCAAGTCTGGGATTGGTACATGTGGGTTGCTAGTAGTGTTAATTACTCCTTGTAGTTGATGCTAGTTGGTTTAGTTGGTGGAACATCATATGTTCAGACCCTATATGCACATTAATACCCCTCTGATTATTAACATGAATATGCTTTGTGAGTAGTTATGTTTGTTCCTGAGGACATGGTAGAAGTCCTGCTATTAGTAGTCATGTGAATTTGGTATTCGTTTGATATTTTGATGAGATGTATGTTGTCTCTCCTCTAGTGGTGTTATGTGAACGTCGACTACATAACACTTCACCATTATTTGTGTTGGGGAACGTAGTAATTTCAAAAAATTTCCTACGCACACGCAAGATCATGGTGATGCATAGCAACGAGAGGGGAGAGTGTGATCTACGTACCCTTGTAGATCGACAACGGATGCGTTTGGTTGATGTAGTCGTACATCTCCACGGCCCGATCGATCAAGCACCAAAACTACGGCACCTCCGAGTTCTAGCACACGTTCAGCTCGATGACGATCCCCGGGCTCCGATCTAGCAAAGCGTCGGGGAGGAGTTCCGTCAGCACGACGGCGTGGTGACGATCTTGATGTTCTACCATCGCAGGGCTTCACCTAAGCACCGCTACAATATGACCGAGGTGGAATATGGTGGAGGGAGGCACCGCACACGGCTAAGGAACGATCACGAAGATCAACTTGTGTCTAGGGGTGCCCCCTGCCCCCGTATATAAAGGAGAAAGGGGAGGAGGCCGGCCGGCCCCTATAGGCACGCCAGGAGGAGTCCTCCTCCTAGTAGGAGTAGGACACCTACTAGGAGGGGTAAAGAAGTGGGGAAGGAGAGGGAAAGGGGGGCGCCCCCCCCCCTCTCCTAGTCCAATTTGGACCAGGGGGTGAGGAGGCGCGCGGCCCACCTCTGGCAGCCCCTCTCTCTCTCCACTAAGGCCCATATGGCCCATTACTTCTCCCGGGGGTTCCGGTAACCCTCCGGCTCTCCGGTTTTCTCCGAAATCACTCGGAACACTTCCGGTGTCCGAATATAGCCGTCCAATATATCAATCTTTATGTCTCGATCATTTCGAGACTCCTCGTCATGTCCATGATCACATCTGGGACTCCGAACTAACTTCGGTACATCCGAACTTATAAACTCATGATATAACTGTCATCGAAACCTTAAGCGTGTGGACCCTACGGGTTCGAGAACAATGTAGACATGACCGAGACACGTCTCCAGTCAATAACCAATAGCGGAACCTGGATGCTCATATTGGCTCCTACATATTCTACGAAGATCTTTATCGGTCAGACCGCATAACAACATATGTTGTTCCCTTTGTCATCGGCAAGTCTCTTTACTCGTCCCGTAATACATCATCTCGCAACTAACTCATTAGTTGCAATGCTTGCAAGGCTTATGTGATGTGCATTATCGAGAGGGCCCAGAGATGCCTCTCCGACAATCGGAGTGACAAATCCTAATCTCAAAATACGCCAACCCAACATGTACCTTTGGAGACACCTGTAGAGCACCTTTATAATCACCCATTTACGTTGTGACGTTTGGTAGCACACAAAGTGTTCCTCCGGCAAACGGGAGTTGCACAATCTCATAGTCATAGGAACATGTATAAGTCATGAAGAAAGCAATAGCAACATACTAAACGATCGGGTGCTAAGCTAATGGAATGGGTCATGTCAATCAGATCATTCACCTAATGATGTGATCTCGTTAATCAAATAACAACTCCTTGTTCATGGTTAGGAAACATAAGCATCTTTGATTAACGAGGTAGTCAAGTAGAGGCATACCAGTGACACTCTGTTTGTCTATGTATTCACACATGTATTATGTTTCCGGTTAATACAATTCTAGCATGAATAATAAACATTTATCATGATATAAGGAAATAAATAATAACTTTATTATTGCCTCTAGGGCATATTTCCTTAAATTTGGGCCTAGAGGAAGGCATTGGGAAGTAATAAGTAGATGATGGGTTGCTAGAGTGACAGAAGATTAAACCCTAGTTTATGCGTTGCTTCGTAAGGGGCTGATTTGGATCCATATGTTTCATGCTATGGTTAGGTTTACCTTAATACTTTTGTTGTAGTTGCGGATGCTTGCAATAGAGGTTAATCATAAGTGGGATGCTTGTCCAAGTAAGGACAATACCCAAGCACCGGTCCACCCACATACCAAATTATCAAAGTACCGAACGCGAATCATATGAACATGATGAAACCTAGCTTGACGATATTCCCATGTGTCCTCGGGAGCGCTTTACATCATATAAGAGTTTGTCCAGGCTTGTCCTTTGCTAGAAAAAGGATTGGGACACCTTGTTGCACTTTATTTACTTTTGTTACTTGTTACTCGTTACAAATTATTCTATCACAAAACTATCTGTTACCTATTATTTCAGTGCTTGCAGAGAATACCTTGCTGAAAACCGCTTATCATTTCCTTCTGCTCCTCGTTGGGTTCGACACTCTTACTTATGAAAAGGACTACGATAGATCCCCTATACTTGTGGGTCATCAGTAAGGATATCAAATAAACAAGCATACAGCAAAGAACATTAATAACAGAAGAGCACATTAAGCATACGTGAAAGAACATTAATAACAGAAGAGCACATTATGCATACTATTGTCATGATCAATAAAAGAACTTGCATTTTCTAGAACCCATATGAATCATCACTATTGTAATCTATTTGTCGAACGGTCTCATCATCACTATCACACATATCTTCTTCATTGTCTGACGGAGGTGGAGGCACTTCCTCATCGCCAGCGTCTTCATTTAACTTTTCAAGCATAATTATGTCTCTTTGATTCACAACTGCCTCACTATCAATCCATGTGTCATCATCGTTTGGGTCCAGGTCCACATAACCCAAGTCATCATCGTCCTTGTTTCATACCACGTCATCATGTTGCTCTTGAAAGTGTTGGGGACGCAGTAATTTCAAAAAAATTCCTACGCACACGTAGGATCGTGGTGATGCATAGCAACGAGAGGGGGGAGTGTTGTCCACGTACCCTCGTAGACCAAAAGCGGAAGCGTTAGCACAACGCGGTTGATGTAGTCGTACGTCTTCACGATCCGACCGATCAAGTACCGAACGCACGGTCAACTCGATGACGTCCCTCGAACTCCGATCCAGCCGAGTGTTGAGGGAGAGTTTCGTCAGCACGACGGTGGTGACGATGTTGATGTTCTACCGACGCAGGGCTTCGCCTAAGCATTGCTACAGTATTATCGAGGTGGACTATGGTGGAGGGGGGCACCACACACGGCTAAGAGATCAAGATATCAACTGTTGTCTCTTTGGGGTGCCCCCTGCCCCCGTATATAAAGGAGTGGAGGAGGGGGTGGGCTGGCCCTCTCTATGGCGTGCCCTAGGGGAGTCCTACTCCCACCGGGAGTAGGATTCCCCTTTTCCTAGTAGAACTAGGAGCCCTTCCTTGTAGTAGGAGTAGGAGGGAACAAAAGGGAAGGGAAAAGGAGAACGAAGGAAGGGGGCGCCCCCCCTCCCTAGTCCAATTCAGACCAGCCCATGGGGAGGGGTGCGTCCACCCTTTGAGGCCTTTCTCTCCTTTCCTGTGTGGCCCATTAAGGCCCAATACGAATTCCCGTAACTCCCCGGTACTTCCGAAAATACCCGAATCACTCGGAACCTTTCCGATGTCCGAATATAGTCATCCAATATATCGATCTTTACGTCTCGACCATTTCGAGACTCCTCGTCATGCTCCCGATCTCATTCGGGACTCTGAACTCCTTCGATACATCACAACACATAAACTCATAATATAATCGTCATCGAACTTTAAGCATGCGGACCCTACGGAACCTGGATGCTCATATTGGCTCCTACATATTCTATGAAGATCTTTATCGGTCAAACCGCATAACAACATATGTTGTTCCCTTTGTCATCGGTATGTTACTTGCCCGAGATTCGATTGTCGGTATCTCAATACCTAGTTCAATCTCGTTACCGGCAAGTCTCTATACTCGTTCCATAATACATCACCCCGCAACTAACTCATTAGTTGCAATGCTTGCAAGGCTTAAGTGATGTGCATTACCGAGAGGGCCCAGAGATACATCTCCGACAATCGGAGTGACAAATCCTAATCTCGAAATACGCCAACCCAAAAAGTACCTTTGGAGACACCTGTAGAGCACATTTATAATCACCCAGTTACGTTGTGACGTTTGGTAGCACAAAAAGTGTTCCTCCGATAAACGGGAGTTCCATAATCTCATAGTGATAGGAACATGTATAAGTCATGAAGCAATAGCAACAAACTAAACGATCAAGTGCTAAGCTAACGGAATGGGTCAAGTCAATCACATCATTCTCCTAATGATGTGATCCCATTAATCAAATGATAACTCTTTGTCTAGTTAATCCTAATGATGTGATCATAACCATCTTTGATCAACGAGCTAGTCAAGTAGAGGCATACTAGTGACACTCTGTTTGTTTATGTATTCACACATGTATCATGTTTCCGGTTAATACAATTCTAGCATGAATAATAAACATTTATCATCATATAAGGAAATAAATAATAACTTTATTATTGCCTCTAGGGCATATTTCCTTCAGTATCCCACTTGCACTAGAGTCAATAATCTAGTTCACATCTCTGTGTGATTTAACACCAATCGTTCACATCACCATGTGATTAACACCCATAGTTCACATCGTCATGTGACCAACACCCAAAGGGTTTACTAGAGTCAACAATCTAGTTCACATCGCTATGTGATTAACACCCAAAGAGTAGTAAGGTGTGATCATGTTTTGCTTGTGAGAGAAGTTTAGTCTACGGGTCTGGCACATTCAGATCCTTATGTATTTTGCAAATTTCTATGTCAACAATGCTCTGTGCGGAGCTACTCTAGCTAATTGCTCCCACTTTCAAGATGTATCCAGATTGAGACTTAGAGTCATCTGGATTAGTGTCAAAATTTGCATCGACGTAACCTTTTACGACGAACCTTTTGTCAATTCCATAATCGAGAAACATATCCTTATTTCACTAAGGATAATTTTTGACCACTGTCCAGTGATCTACTCCTAGATCACTATTGTACTCCCTTGCCAAAAATAGTGTAGGGTATACAATAGATCTGGTACACAGCATGGCATATTTTATAGAATCTCTGGCCAAGGCATAGGGAATGACTTTCATTCTCTTTCTATCTTCTACCGTGGTCGGGCTTTGAGTCTTACTCAGTTTCACACCTTGTAACACAGGCAAGAACTCTTTCTTTGACTGTTCCATTTTGAACTACTTCAAAATCTTGTCAAGGTATGTACTTATTGAAAAACTTATCAATCGTCTTGATATATCTCTATAGATCTTGATGCTCAATATGTAAGCAGCTTCACTGAGGTCTTTGTTTGAAAAACTCCTTTCAAACACTCCGTTATGCTTTGCATAATAATTCTACATTATCTTCGATCAACAATATGTCATTCACATATACTTATCAGAAATGTTGTAGTGCTCCCAGTCACTTTCTTGTAAATACAGGCTTCACCGCAAGTCTGTATAAAACTATATGCTTTGATCAACTTATCAAAGCATATATTCCAACTCCGAGATGCTTGCACCAGTCCATAGATGGATCGCTGGAGCTTGATATTTTGTTAGCACCTTTAGGATTGACAAAACCTTATGGTTGCATCATATACAACTCTCACTACTACAAAAACAGTTATAGCCAACATGGACACTAATGGCGCACTATACATGTGGTGCGCCATTACTAAATACTAATGGCGCACCACATCCACGGTGCGCCATTAGTAAAAAAATTAATTTTTTTCAAAACTACTAATACGCACCGTGGGATGGTGCGCCATTACTAGTTCAACTAGTAATGGCGCACCACTCCCACGGTGCGCCATTAGTAATTTGGCCCAAACGTTCCCCCGAATGCACCCCCCCCCCCCCCCCCCCCCCGTGGACCGACTTTTCAGTTTCAAAAGAAAATAAAAGAAAATGATAGAAATGTCAAAAAAATAAAACAAAATAAGATTCCCATGTGATATGTGGTCTAGTTGTTAGCAAAATTTACAAACATGAATTTTCGACTTTTTTGCAAAATCTCTCAAGAATTTGTAAAAATGGGCATAACTTTTGCAAACGAACTCGGATGAAAAAGTTTTTTATATGAAAAATCATCTACTCGAAAAGTTACATCCGAATTTAATGGGGGCGACCCCGTTAAACATTTTCAAAATCATCAAAAACCTAATGGAAAAAAAGATACGGGGCTTTTAAGATCCGGAGAGGGAAAAAATTCAAAAAATTCAAACTTACTAATGGCGCACGTGCCTATGGTGCGCCATTACTATCTTCTCGCTTTCAAAATTCAAAATAAATCAAAAAAATAAAAAAGTTACTAATGGCGCACCTGCCCATGGTGCGGCATTAGTATCTTCCCGCCTTCAAAATTCAAAATAAATAAATAAAATAGTAATGGCGCACCTGCCCACGGTGCGCAATTACTATGCCGTATATATGGCTAGGCGTGTCCTCTCCTCCTTACCTCTTCATTCTTCTCCTCCACTCCACCTCTCCTCCACTCCATCTCCTCCTCTCCTCCACTCCATCTTCCCTTCTCTCCTCCACCATACTACCCTCCTCCTCTCCGGCGACCTCCTCTTCCTCCTCTCCGGTGACCTCCTCCTCCTCTCCGGCGACCTCCTCCTCCCTCCTCTCCTCCCCTCCCCTCCCCTCATGGTTTCTCCTCCCTCCTCTCCGGTGAGCTCCTCCTCCCTCCTCTCCGGTGAGCTCCTCCTCCCTCATCTCCGGTGAGCTCCTCCTCCCTCCTCTCCGGTGAGCTCCTCCTCCCTCCTCTCCTCCCATCCCCTCATGGTTTCTCCTTCCTCCTCTCCGATGCTCCGGTGAACTCCTCTTCGTCGACCTCCTCCTCCTCTCCGGCGATGTAGGCGACCGCCTCTCCGGTCAACTCCTCCTCCTCCTCCTCTCCGGGGAACTCCTCTCCGGCAAAAGAACACGGCAAAAGAACGTACAAGATCCAAAAACGGGAACAAAATTTGAAATAATATCGCGATCCGGATCCAAATTCAAAATTCAAAAATAGTAATGGCGCATGGTGGGGGTTAGACGGTGTGCCACTACTATCTTCCCCCCCTTCAAAATTCAAAAATACTAATGGGGCACCGTGGTCTATACTAATGGCGCACCCTGGTTTATACTAATGGCGCACCAGTGGCCTATACTAATGGCGCATCGTGGCCGGTGCGCCATTAGTATACCAGATACTAATGGCGCACCACTGGTGCGCCATTAGTAAAAAATACTAGTGGCGTGGTACTAGTGGCGCACCAGTAGTGCGCCATTAGTAGGCAAAACTGGTGCGCCACTAGTAGGCCTTTTCCTAGTAGTGTCTTCTTTAATAAATGCATTAAGGAATGCAGTTTTGTTTTTCCATTTGCCAGATTTCATAAAATGCGGCAATTGCTAACATGATTTGGATAGACTTACGCATAGATACGAGTGAGAAACTCTCATCGTAGTCAATACCTTGAACTTGTCGAAAATCTTTTGTGATAATTCTAGCGTTGTAGATAGTAACACTACTGTCAGCGTCCGTCTTCCTCTTGAAGATCCATTTAATCTCAATGGCTCGTCGATCATTGGGCAAGTCAATCAAAGTCCATACTTTGTTCTCATACATGGATCTCATCTCAGATTTCATGGCCTCAAGCCATTTCGCAGAATCTGGGCTCATCATCGCTTCCTCATAGTTCGTAGGTTCGTCATGGTCAATTAACATGACCTCCAGAACAGGATTACCGTACCACTCTGGTGCGGATCTCACTCTGGTTGACCTACGAGGTTCGGTAGTAACTTGATCTGAAGTTACATGATCATCATCATTAGCTTCCTCACTAATTGGTGTAGGAGTCACAGAAACAGATTTCTGTGATGAACTACTTTCCAATAAGGGAGCAGGTACAGTTACCTCATCAAGTTCTACTTTCCTCCCACTCACTTCTTTCGAGAGAAACTCCTTCTCTAGAAAGGATCCATTCTCAGGAATGAATAACTTGCCTTCAGATCTGTGATAGAAGGTGTACCCAACATTTTCTTTTGGGTATCCTATGAAGACGCACTTCTCTGATTTGGGTTTGAGCTTATCAGGTTGAAACTTTTTCACATAAGCATTGCAACCTCAAACTTTAAGAAATGACAGCTTAGGTTTCTTGCCAAACCATAGTTCATACGGTGTCGTCTCAACGGATTTAGATGGTTCCCTATTTAACATGAATGTAGCTGTCTCTAATGCATAACCCCAAAACGATAGTGGTAAATCGGTAAGAGACATCATAGATCGCACCACATCTAATAAAGTACGGTTACGACGTTCGGACACACCATAACACTGTGGTGTTCCAGGTGGCGTGAGTAGTGAAACTATTTCACATTGTTTTAACTGAAGGTCAAACTCGTAACTCAAATATTTTACTTCTGCGATCATATCGTAGAAACTTTTATTCTGTTTCGATGATTCTCCACTTCACTCTGAAATACTTTGAACTTTTCAAATGTTTCAAACTTTTGTTTCATCAAGTACATATACTCATATCTTCTCAAATCATCTGTGAAGATCAGAAAATAATGATACCTGATGTTGGGGATATTACAACCAGTATGACCCGCCCAGGAGGGGCCGGGTCAGCCCTAATGGCGGGTTACATAAGAAGCCCAATATACATTCAAGATGATAGTTTATTAAAACATATAGAAGGCCCAAAGGACCGAGGCCGGCTTAAGGCCTGATATTGTAAACTGTCGTATGTAAGGAAAGACTTGTAAAGAAAGGCATGTAAAGGAAGTCACCGAGCCGGACAAGATTATGAGCCGGCCGGGACTATGTAGGCCACCAGGCGTCAACCGATGTATATAAGGGGACGACCCGGTGGCGGCTTAGGGCGAGAAACAACCAAATCGATAACCAAGCCGGCAAGTTGAAGCCCCTTGGAGATCGAAACTTCAGCAATAACAATCCCAACTAGACGTAGGCTTTTACCTTCATCGTAAGGGGCCGAACTAGTATAAAAACTCTCCTGTGTGTCCTTTGTCCCGATTAACCCCTTTAAGCTTCCTAGTGTGATGGCCCTATGACTAAGTCCTTGCTCTAGGACATCTGCCATGTCAACTCCACGATAGTTGGCGCCCATCATGGAGCCAGCGCACGGTGGATTTGAGTTCTTGAAGGGCAACTTCGAACGGCTCAAGGGATACAATGTGGGCCAGATGACCAAGAGTCATCGCGGCAAGCTCTACATCGACGACGAAGGCTGGGGCCCTGAGGCCGGCTCAATCGACTACGGGTATCGGGTCCCCTTCGGCGGAATTCACGTCTTCATCGGTCGGATCAGCGAGTCAGGCCCTGAGCCGGACGTCCACACCAACCTCATTGAAACGGCTCAGCGCGCCAGGACCGCCCGTGTTCAATCTGTCGTGAAACATGCCTTCGTAGGCTGCATCCACGGTGGTGAATACTCTGAAGGATCGGTGGAAGGCGGGGAGACGGCCATCTGCTCTGATACTGCATCATCAACAAGTGAGACGGACTAGTTGTACCAGCTGCAAGACGGCATGCTCGGGGGCTATTCCGATGGCAGCAGTATTCCGGACCCCCTTGAGCCGCCGAATTGGGCCGGAGTCTTCATGGCGGGGACGCAGCCTGGGCAGAACTGTACCGCATCGGCAGCAGCCGGGTCTGGAGACCCCGTGTGCCCCCCGGCTCAGATTCTAATGGACCTCATGGATCGGCTGACGAATCTGTTAACCGTTGTGGTAGAACTGGCAGATAAATCCCAACACGACGCAGAAGTGGCATGCGTGCGGGAGGAGATGGTACAAGCTAAGGAAAATCTAGCCGCAGAGGAAACCCGGATGGCAGCAGAACGAGCAGCTCTGGATGCTCGTGCTCAGCAACTTCAAGCAGAAACTTTCCGGCTCTCGGTGGATCTTAACGCATCAAATGAGGTCATGAGGAGGAGGCATCAGAAAACTCAGTCGCGTCTGCCTCTAACGCTGGAACCGAGGAACCTGTTCCATACACCCGGGGCTGGAGGGAGCCACCCGCCGGAGGCAAACCGGGTCACAACACCCGGTGCACCAGTTTAGCCAAGCGCCATGGAGCCACCTTGTGTGAATACAGCTCCTCCTCGTTATGTGTCAACACCTCCAGGTCACTTCTCCAACCCCCTGGAAAACCTCATCGCAGCATCGGCTCGTTTGGCGGCTCTCCCAATGGAAGGCGACTCGCCAGCAGCAGTTGAAACCCGGAGGGTAAGAGAACTACTTCAGACAGCTCTAGCCCAGCAGGATGCATACTCCTACAGTCAAGACAGGATTCATTCAACTCCTCTCCCAAGCCGGAGCCCGAGTTACAGTAGGCACATGGAGTCCGCAGAGATGTCAAGTAATGCTCAACGCCACAACCGGATGCGGGCTGGAGCCCTTAACTTGGCAGATCAAGAGAGGATTCATCAAGAGGCAGAACGAGCGGCTCAAATAGCGGCAGAGCAGGCGGCTCATCAAACCTTTCTGGCTTATCCAGCAACCTCAGTTGAGGCAGGAGTGGCCACAAGAACCGGAGGTGTGCCTTGCTTGGTACCGGCCATACGCAATGAGCGGTTGCCAAAGGATTTCAAGGGGCCTCGTAAGGTGCCTAATTACACGACTGACCTACAGCCGGGGGCTTGGATTGAGAGTTATGAGATGGCTATGGAACTGTTGGAGGTTAGCGACGCTGCAATGCCAAGTATTTTACCATGATGTTGGATGGAACAGCTCAGACTTGGTTGAAGGGATTGCCACCCAATTCTATCGGCTCATGGGCAGAGTTGAAAGCGCGGTTCATCCAGAACTTTAAGGACACGTGTAAAAAGCCAATGTTGATTGTGGACCTGACCAATTGCAAGCAACAGGATGGTGAATCTACAACTCATTGGGTGCGCCGGGTCAAGGAGATAAATACATTCATCTGATAAGATGGATGCCGGCTCAGCAGTTTTGATGTTGGAGAAAAATTGCCGTTTTGAACCTCTGAAGCAGAACCTGGGGCGGCTTAAACGTGACTATAATGACATGGGAACGTTGATGGCGGCTCTTGTCAAGTATGCTGATTCTGATACCACCAAGGACCCGGTGTCTGACGAAGAAAATGCAACAAAGGGCAAAAATAACGGCAACGGCAAGGGTCACCAGCCTAACCCGGTGAATCAGGGGGGTAATAAACGTAAGGCTGATGAGTTTGTTGCTAATACTAATGCGCAGGGTGGTAATCAGCGGCGCAAGGGCAGACAACCCCCTCGATCGGGCGGGTCAGGCCCCACCCTTGAGCAGTTGTTGAATGAGCCTTGTCCAAAACACGGCACCCGGGAGAAACCAGCCACCCACTTGTGGAAGGATTGCACGATCATGAAAGCATTTAAAAATTCAAACGCGTTTGATGGGGGTCACGGCCCGGGTGGCGGCTCAGGTGGAGGCGGCTTCCAGGGCCCGGGCGCCGGTTCAGGTGGAGGAGGTTTTCACGGTCAGGGTTATCCTGGTCACCAAGGAGGATATAATCAGCAACCCGGCCAAGGGAATCTGCAGTAGCAATCCGGTTATCAGAGCAACCCGAAGCAGTTGAGTAGTGGACAGTATCATGTATTTACTACCAGTTTATGTAAGAGGGACCAGAAACTTCACAAGAGGGCCCTCAATGCCGTTGAGCCGGCAATTCCACGTTATCTACGTTGGTCAGAGCAGCCTATTGTGTGGAGCAGAGAGGATCACCCGCCCCGGGTTGATAATCTGGGTCACTTGGCTTTGGTAGTGGCACCGCAGGTTGGTGGATACAAGTTTACTAAGCTGCTCATGGATGGAGGCAGCAGCATCAACATCCTCTACTATGAGACGTTCCGCCGGATGGGATTGACGGATAAAAATCTTAAACAATCCAACACTGTTTTTCACGGTGTGGTGCCTGGTAAGTTGGCATACCCAGTTGGTAAGATTGAGCTGGAAGTAGCCTTTGGGGATGAGTATGACTCCAGAGTGGAAAATTAACCTTTGAGGTGGTTAAGATCAAGAGCACATATCATGCTCTGTTTGGGTGGCCGGCTTGTGCCAAGTTCATGGCGCGGCCGTGTTACGTATATTTGCAGCTCAAGATGCTAGGTCATAAAGGCACCATTACAGTACATGGGAGCTGGAAGATAGCGTTGGAATGTGAAGAAGGTGATGCTGCATATGCTGAATATGTCTGTGCAACAAAGGAGTTATAATTTTACAAGGATCATGTTGACCCGGAAGACATGACACCATTAAAGAAACCAACAACAGAGCATGAGCCGGAGTTGAAATTCAAATCAGCTGATGACACTAAGATGGTTGACTTTGTACCTGGCGACTCATCCAAGCAGTTCATTATCAGCGCAAACTTGGATCTGAAATAGGAAAGCACGCTCATCGAGTTCATCCGTGAGAACCGGGACATCTTTGCATGGAAACCTTCAGACATGCCGGGTGTCCCGAGGGAACTCACTGAGCACACTCTTAATATCGATCCAAAGTTCAAACCTGTCAGACAGTTTCTTCGACGGTTCAATGAAGAAAGGCACAAGGCCATCGGAGAAGAGGTGGCCCGGATCTTGGCAGTCGGGTTCCTTGTGGAGGTCTTTCACGCTGAATAGTTAGCTAACCCGGTGCTTGTACTCAAAAAGAATGGCACCTGGCGTATGTGTGTGGATTACACTGATCTGAACAAGGCTTTTCTGGCTGATCCTTTTGCTCTCCCCCGTATTGATCAGATCATTGATGCTACGGTGGGTTGTGCACGATTGAGTTTCTTGGATGCTTATTCCGGTTATCATCGTATTAAGATAGCAATCAAGGATCAGGAGAAGACAACTTTTATTACTCCTTTTGGAGCTTTCTGCTATGTGTCTATGCCTTTTGGGCTTAAGAGTGCCCAGGCGACTTACCAGCGGTGTGTGCAGAATTGTCTTCACGATCAAATTGGGCGTAATGTTCATCCTTATGTGGATGATATAGTGGTAAAATCCAGGACGGAGGAAACCTTGGTCACGGATCTGAAAGAGACTTTTGATAATCTCCGGGTCTACAAAATGATGCTTAACCCGACCAAGTGTGTTTTTGTAGTTCCAGCCGGCAAACTCTTGGGGTTTTTGGTGTCCAACCGAGGTATTGAAGCTAACCCGGAGAAGATCAAGGCAATTACATTCCTAGCCAAGCCAACATGCATCAATGACGTTCAGCGGCTGGCGGGTCATGTTGCTTCTTTGAGCCATTTCATAAGCCGGTTAGGAGAAAAGGCAATGCCTCTGTATCAGATGATGAAGAAAACAGATGTTTTTGTTTGGAGCAATGCTGCGAACGCTACTTTTGAGGATCTAAAGGCACAGCTGGCTGAGCCACCGGTCCTGGCTGCTCCAATTGAGAAAGAGCCACTATTGTTATACGTGGCTGCCAAATCACGAGCTGTTAGTGTGGCTATTGTGGTAGAGCGCAAGGAGGCTGGCAAAGAGCATCCGGTTCAGCGGCCGGTTTATTATGTCAGTGAAGTGCTCATTGAGTCTAAGCAACGATATCCACATTGGCATAAGCTTGTTTATGGGGTGTTCATGGCGAGCCGGAAGCTTAAGCATTATTTTCAGGGACATCCAATCATTGTGGTTAGCTCTGCTCCTTTGGGAGACATTATTCAAAACAGAGAAGCCACTGGGCGAGTCGCCAAGTGGGCAATTGAGGTTGGGTCTCATGGGTTGAAGTATGTTCCACGTACTGCAATTAAGTCTCAAGCCCTGGTAACTTCCAGAAGAGAAGCCAGACAACATGTATTGGACTATTCATTTTGATGGGTCCAGGCAGTTGGAAGGCTCGGGGGCTGGAGTCGTGCTAACTTCCCCACGAGGTGACAAATTTTGTTATGTGTTACGGTTGATGTTTCCTTGCACTAACAACGCAGCAGAGTATGAAGCCTTGCTCCATGGTCTTCGAGTGGCAAAAGAGATGAGCTTGAGCCGGGTCAGATGTCTTGGTGACTCGAATCTAGTGGCTCAACAGGTATCTGGCAAGTGGGATTCCAAGGACCCTCTCATGGCGGCTTAATGAGAGGTTGATGCCGTTGCAGGATATTTTAAAGGTTATCAAGTGGAACACATTGACCGTTGAAAGAACGAAGCAGCTGATGCTTTAAGCCGGCTGGGGTCTCAGCGTAAGCCGGTGCAACCTAACACCTTTTTGGATGTTTTGCATAACCCCTCTGTCAAGTTGCCCACAGAAGGAGATTTAGCTGTTCCCCATGTTCAAGAATTCATCCGATTAACCAGTTAACTTGCCGATTAATCCCTACTCATAGGGTCACCGAGTAGCCGATAAACCGAAAAATCGTCCGATTAATTGATTAAATGGATGATTAATTTGCCGATTAGCTGATTAATCCCCTACTCGCTAGCCAACCGAACAGCTACCAGTTAACGATTTCCTCAACAATGGATGTTCCTGACCCGGAGGTGCAGTTAGTAGCGGCTCTTCATGTCATCCCAGATTGGACGGTGCCGTTCTTGGCTTACATGACCCGAGGAGAGTTGCCAGCGGATGAGACCCTGGCTCGACAGATAACCCGGCGCTCTAAGTCCATGATGATTTCAGATGGAGAGCTATATCATCGTAGTGTTTCCGGAGCGTTTCAGCGGTGTGTTTCCCCCGAAGAAGGTCAAGAAATCCTTCATGAGATCCATGAAGGCGATTGCGGTCATCACGCCGGGTCAAAATCTTTAGTGGCCAAGTCGTTTCGTCACAGCTTTTACTGGTTGACGGCTCACGCTGATGCAGAAGATCTGGTTAGTAGATGTGATGGATGTCAGAAATTTGCACGACGAGTGCATGTGCCGGCTCAAGAGCTCCGGATGATTCCAATCACTTGGCCGTTTGCGGTCTGGGGACTTGACATGGTGGGACCTTTCAAAAGGTCTAAGGATAAAAAGACACATCTCCTGGTGGCAGTTGATAAATTCACCAAGTGGGTTGAGGCAGAGCCTGTGAGTAAATGTGATGCAGCCATGGCGGTTCAGTTCATGAAAAAAGTGATTTTCCGTTTCGATTTTCCACATAGTATTATCCCTGACAATGGCACTAATCTGTCCCAAGGAGCTATGGAAGAATTTTGTCAACGAGAACACATCCGGCTCGATGTTTCTTCTACCCTCAATCCAATGGTCAAGCTGAGAGAGCCAATCAGGAAATTTTGAAAGGGCTCAAACCCCGGGTCATGGTTCCTTTACAACGAACGCCGGGTTGTTGGGTAGAGGAATTACCCTCGGTATTATGGAGTATCAATACTACGCCCAATAGGTCTATGGATTACACATCTTTCTTCATGGTTTATGGAGCAGACGTAGTATTGCCTAGTGACATCCGTCATGACTCGCCCCGTGTGGCGGCTTATGTTGAAGCTAATAATGAACAAGCTAGACAGGATGCACTTGACTTATTGGATGAAGAAAGAGACTTAGCAGCAGCCCGATCAGCAATTTATCAACAGGACCTGCGTCGTTATCACAGCCACCGGGTTAAGTCCAGGACTTTTCAGGAAGGCGACTTGGTGCTCCGGCTCATCCAGGATCTCTCAAATGCACACAAGTTATCCCCACCTTGGGAAGGACCCTTTCTGGTCTGTAAAAATTTAAACAACGGGTCAAATTACCTCATTGACGTTCGAGAGCATGCAGACTCACGTAAGTCGAAAGAGGAGACCCGCCGGCCATGGAACATTGCTCAACTTCGGCCATATTACACCTGAGCCACCGGCTGTCATCATGTACATACGTTCACGTTGTATATACTATGATAAGCAATAAAGTAAGACCATCGGTCTCTTTTCTTTTCAAAGATTATGCATCTTTATCATTTCTTATTTACAAATGACTATTAAGGAGCTGATCATATTTGAATCAAGTTTAACCTTTTTGGTCCAGCTTATGATCATATCCAAATCTAGTTGCAAATCTCATGGTCACTTGGGGTCTTCCGGTTCAAACATAGGTCGTATTCGAACCAAAGAGAACATAGCTGTCGTAACCCTCTTGATCGGCTCAAGGCCAAAACTCACTGGGGGCTTCTTGATCGTATCCGAATCATAGCTTAACCCCTTTGAGTCCTACTTGGATCGTATTTGAATCAGGGTCATTAAAAACCTCTCAAGGTCATTTGGGGGCTTCCTGTTCAAACATAGGCCGTATTCGAACCAAAGAGAACATAGCTGTCGGTACCCTCTTGATCGGCGCAACGCCAAAGCCATCGGGGGCTATATGGTCGTATTCGAACCTTAGCTTAACCCCTTTGGTCCGGTTTACTGGTCGTATCCGAATCAGAAACCCCCAACCTTTTGAATACAAGATTAAAATTATGCTTGTTATCTGTCGCTTGCCTTTTAGTTTGTTGTTGTTTCAATATTACAAATAAATTAGCCTGGTCTTCTTCACCGGCTCAATTATTGGACAACACAGCCGCCCGGGTCAGTCAAGCCGGTGGTTCAAGGATCGAAAGGTATGAGCTACTAAGGTATAATGATCATTGAGTATTCACAAAGCATTAAATTTTCATAAATATTGAGTTGTCAAATTCAATCACCCGGATTATTTAAACCGGCGATCTAAGGATCAAAAGGGACAAGGTATGGTCATTACTTATACACGCTTACCTGCTGCGTTAACTAAAAAGTTCGTATTAGCCCTTATCCTTTATTTATACTTGTTCCTGCTCTTATCAAGGTAAATATATTGGCTCTACATTAGGTGTTTAAACCCATTTGGTTCTAAACCGCCATACCAGTCTTTTCTTTGTATTTACAGGAACAAAGTTCAAACATTGCAGAGACAAGTATTAAACGATGTATAAGCAAGCGTTAAACATTGGCATCTGGAAACACAGATTCACATATAAGTATTTTATGCGCGATGGCATAAGCAAACATGCGGTATTTTAACAACTAAAGTTATTACAAGGCTTTATAAGCCCATGAAGATGACCATTGTCCCTCCCTCACTGGTTCACCATCTTGAGTCTGCTGGAAGTTGGGTTTTGACCAATCAAAGCCGTTCACGGCGACAAATTCGGCTTCGTCGTCAATCAGGCCGACCGGGTCAACCTCCGGGGCAAATGTATCTTCTCTCACTGGTGGGATCAAGTATGTTACTTTATACGAGGGAGGGGCCATCTTCTTATTCTCACTATCAAAACCCGGCCGGTACTTGTCCACATTGGTGTCATCTCCAAGACTAGTCGCCTAAGGCCGGACTTCGCGGATGCAGGCTATGAAGTCACCCTGATCAAAAGGAGACCCGTCCTCCTTCACGGTGGGATAGCCCCTTGCGACGTCCGTCGGGTCTAGGTCTGGCACCCAAGCCTTGGAGCGGCTTAGGGCAGTCAAGGCTCCGGCTCGCGCACAGGAGCATTTTACTTCTTGGAACCTGGCAGGAAGGATGGACAACTTCTTCAGGACGTCGCTGAGCCGGTTGGGTCCTTGATTAGCAGGAGAGATGGCAGCCAGAGCCCGTTGTGCGCTGATATACAATTATTCAACCAAAGTGTATACTGCCTTCAGCTTAATCAATGGGTCTTGGCTCAGATTCTTACTTCGCGGACCTGCATAAATTTTTTACAGAGTCAGTTGGCGGATTATACTCCGGATTAGCAAGAATATATGAAAGGTCAAATCAGGTAGCTTACCAAAAATAGCAGCGACCATCTGAGACACCCGGCCCTTTAACCCGTTCAGCTCTGTTGAAATTTCTTTCAGAGCTGTTTCGGCTGTCTTAGCTCGTCGGGTCAGAAGTGTTTTCTCATTTTCCCAAGTCTTCTCCTTCGCAGTAAAGTTGGTCTTCAAATTTTCCGTTGTAGAAAGGCTTATTTGCAGTTTGGAAGTGGAAGATTGATAAACTCGCTAGCCGGGTCTTTGCGTCAGTCAATTGAGAGTTCGATTCAGACAAGGCATTCTGTGAAACGTTCAGACAAGTCAAGACTTGGTTTCAAATTCAAATATCCAAATTCAAGATTCAAGTCTCAAGTACTTTACGAATAAACCACTTGACACTTGGGGGCTAATGTATGCCAAATCAAATTTTTACGATTCTACAAACATATTTAAAGTCCCAAGTCCCTTACAAAGTAATAGTACTTGGCACTTGGGGGCTAATGTATGCAGTTCAGCGAGTTTATCAAGGTTAAACTGGAGTGTTAAGTACTTTGAAGATAGTTTTAAATTCTAAAGTACCGATTCATTAATGATCAAAATGAACTGGTCCTTGGGGACTATAGGTGAAGTTTTGTTCTATCCATATCAGGTAAGGATTTAGAGGTAAAAGTCTCGACCTATATTTTAAAGTCTACAGGTTATTCCGCTTCTCTTATAATCTGAAGACTTGGGGGCTGAAGGAATACTAGTAAACCGAAAACAACATACCTCATACTTCAACTAAAGCTGCTTGACCATCTCGATGTCAGACTTGCGACTGGAGTGTACATGACTGAGATAGCCGGATAAAATATCACTGGCATTGAGACGGTCATAGTTGGCAACGTCAAGGCAAACCTTCTGCCCCTCCAATGCCTCTTGCTTTGTTGTACACCGAGCCAGCACCATTGGGTTCCCCGGCTCAACAAAGTGGCTCCCAGTAATTTGAACATCTTGGGCAAATGGAGACGGCGGATTGGCTGAGCTTGACGGACCAGCTGTAGAGGGATCCACCGTGGCTTCAGCAAAAGTCGGCTCAGGAGGGTTTGCCTCATTGTCAATAGGCAGGTGTTCTGGAGCGTTAGCCAATGGAGAAGGCGGCCTAGCCGGGTCAGATGCTAGTACTGGCGGATCTTCCGCCGGTTTTGCCACCTTCGCCTTCTTGGAATTAGCCTGGCCGCTAAGGAAAAATATTACAGGGTTGTCAGCATAAAGATACAATTGAGCAACCCGAAAGAAAGGAGGATTTCTGATTACCCAGGAGCAGTCTTGAAAGCCGGAAATTGTGTTTGTGATGAGTCGCCTGAGGAACGAGACACCTCCAGAAAGGATAAAAGAAAAGAGTTAAAAGAAATACAAGGAGCAGGATTCATTAAAACGAGTTAAAGACAACAATAAGTAAACCTCGTTCGGGCGTTTCTGAGGGGTCTGTTGAAGGACGACAGTCGGTTCATCTTCAATCCCAACTTCACCGCGACTTTCATGTTGCTGCTTTTTCAAATGAAAGTTGGGATCCAAGTGAGCTAAAGGGTTAGAAAACCTTACTTTACGAATCACTCGTCGAACTTTGGGTCTTGGTAAGGGCTTTGAGTCGGAGGAAATAATAGTTACCTCAGCTTCCCCGGCCTGACTGGCCCTAGTGTCATCCTAGTAAGGATCAGTATCAACAAGATTGTTAAAAAATTGGCCAAGGGAATCAAGAGCTACCTCCGAGTCAGATGTGTCATCAAGTTTCATCAAATCTTCAGCTGTGGTCTTCTTTTTCTTCTTCAATCTCCGGGTCGTTTTCTTAGCGTTCATGGCGGCGAGTTTCGCCTTCTTGGCAGCTTCGCGATCATATTTCACTTTCCAAAAGTCAGAATTGGCCTACAAAGACAAGAGGAAGGATCAGTGATAAACAATATGGCTGGACAAAATACAAAGGAAAAAAGATCAGAATATCCTTAATTCTAGTACCGGGTTAAGTTTACAGAAAGGATTTAACCCAACAATACTGCAATCTTCATACTTCCCATTCACCAAAAGGTTTGACATTGAGACAATGTCTTCCTCGGTTAGTTGATCTGGGGTATGACGGAGAGAGTCGTCCGGGCCTCCACCATATTCATACATCAATTTTGAATGACGGCTTAATGGAATAACCCGCCATGAGATCCAGCAGCGGGTCAGATCGACTCCGGTTAAACCGTTCCCCAACAAAGCTTGATTCTTCTGATAGATGGAAGCATCTTCTTGCGTTCAGCAACGGTAAGTTTATCTGGCAGTGCAAACTTGGAGTCAAGACGATCAGGGCGGTAACCCGGCAGTGGCTTCTCGTTGGCTGGTGAGATGTCCTGACAGTAAAACCAAGTTTGGTTCCAGTCCTTTGGGTGACTTGGTAAAACTATGAGGGGGAAGACAGCACCCTGCCGGCGCTGAATTGAGATGCCTCCAAGCTCTAAGCTAAGGTCGTTGGTGCACTCGTTCTGCCGGTTCAGATAGAAGTATTCTCTAAACAGTTCCACAGTCGGCTCTTGCTGAAGATATACATCACAGAGCACTTGGAAGTTACAAATATTGGATACGGAATTGGGCCCAATATCTTGAGGATGGAGTTTGAAAAAGTGAAGAACTTCTCTGAAAAACTTTGAACCGAGCTGAGGGAGTACTGGATTAGGGGGTCTCCGAACAGCCGGACTATATCCTTTGGCCGGCCTATTGGACTATGAAGATACAAGATTGAAGACTTCGTCTCGTGTCCGCATGGGACTCTACTTGGCGTGGAAGGCAAGCTAGGCAATATGGATATGTATATCTCCTCCTTTGTAACCGACCTTGTGTAACCCTAGCCCTCTCCACTGTCTATATAAGCCAGAGGGTTTTAGTCCGTAGGACAACATACAATCATACCATAGGATAGCTTGTAGGGTTTAGCCTCTCTGATCTCGTGGTAGATCTACTCTTGTACTACCCATATCATCAATATTAATCAAGCGGGACATAGGGTTTTACCTCCATCAAGAGGGCCCGAACCTGGGTAAAACATCCTGTTCCCTGCCTCCTGTTACCATCCGCCTTAGACGCACAGTTCGGGACCCCCTACCCGAGATCCGCCGGTTTTGACACCGACACGGGCGGTGAGAAGCCACGGTTCATGTGGTCAGTAAAGACGATCACTTCGCTGTCTTTTGGATTTGGTCGTTCTTCTTCCGGGTCAGGAGCACGATAAGACATGATGCTTTTTGAGGGAAGAAACCCAATGAGGAAGAACTCTTTTAAACGATCCTCAGTTATGGTTGAGGGGACCCAATTACAGATGGTGGGTGTCTTTGATGGCATGATGTGCAAGGAACTGAAAAAGAAATAACAACATGCCGGTTCAGTTTACGGTCAGGTTAACAGTTAAAGGTTGAAGATGTAAAACAAGTAATAGCGGCTTAACTAAGGGCTAATGACATATAAGGAAAAGAAAGCTGGAGTGGTAAGCCGCCATGACTACAGATTTTCTCAGAAAGCAGATTCAGATAAGTGTTGGCATAAACAAGTTTTACCAAGCTGTCATTATTATTTTGGATCAAATGGCCGTTCTGAAAAGAAAAATATTCTAGACCTAGAAATCTAGTATAGATGGGTTCGTCAGCTATAACAAAGCATCTATATAGGAAAAAAGGATCTACTGCTATCAAAAATGGATGCAAAACAACTACCGCGCGAGTTATATCTCCTCTTTGGATCAAGAGAGGCTGCGGAGGAAGAACTACCAAAAAGGTTCATGAAGAACGGTGAAGAACACCGATGAACTCACAAGCCCTAATGCAGATCTAAAAATTTTAAGAAGCAATACTTACGGATGCGGATTCGTTGCAGAGGGTCGTCGCCGTTTATCTGGACAGTTCAGGGTGATGCAGCGGACAAGCTCGAGGACGATGATGAGCGTTGCGGCGGCAGCGGAGCTCGAGCAGCAGCGGAGATTGCGAGAGGAATAAGATGAAGAAGAGCGGAGAATGAGAAAAACCGGCCGTGTGCCTATTTATAAGGGCAGATGCGAACAGACGGGCGCGAAAATCAAGGGAGCACCAAATAATGGTTATCCAGCTATATAGGCGCGTCGATTCTTGAGAAGCATTAAAACTAAAAGGTCCGTTGGAAGATGACATCATGAAAGTTTTTTGTATTTTCAGAAGATGACGTCATCGCGGGTTACAGAGTTTTCAGACAGAAGATGGATTTCAACTAAGTATTGAAGATTGACAAAGAACAAAGTTTGAAGTCAACCTGGGGCCTAATGTTGGGGATATTACTACCAGTATGACCCGCCCAGGAGGGGCCAGGTCAGCCTTAATGGCGGGTTACATAAGAAGCCCAATATACATTCAAGATAATAGTTTATTAAAACATATAGAAGGCCCAAAGGCCCAGGGCCGGCTTAAGGCCCGATATTGTAAACCGCCGTATGTAAGGAAAGACTTGTAAAGAAAGGCATGTAAAGGAAGTCACCGATCCAGACACGATTATGAGCCGGCCGGGAATCTGTAGGCCACCAGGCATCAACCCATGTATATATGGGGACGACCTGGTGGCGGCTTAGGGCGAGAAACAACCAATCCGATAACCAAGCCGGCGAGTTGAAGCCCCTTGGAGATCGAAACTTCAGCAATAACAATCCCAACTAGACGTAGGCTTTTACCTTCATCGTAAGGGGCTGAACTAGTATAAAAACTCTCCCTTGTGTCCTTTGTCCCGATTAACCCCTTTAAGCTTCCTAGTAGGATGGCCCTACGACTAAGTCCTTGCTCTAGGACATCTGCCGCGAGCCTCAATATTCATCGGACCACATACATCAGTATGTATGGTTTCCAACAAATCTGTTGCTCGCTCCATTGTTCCGGAGAACGGAGCCTTAGTCATCTTGCCTATGAGGCATGGTTCGCAAGCTTCAACTGATTCATAATCAAGTGATTCGAAAAGCCCATCGGCATGGATTTTCTTCATGCGCTTTACACCAATATGACATAAATGGCAGTGCCACAAATAAGTTGCACTATCATTATTAACTTTGCATCTTTTGGCTTCAATATTATGAAAATGTGTATCACCACGATCGAGATCCAACAAACCATTTTCATTGGGTGTATGACCCTAGAAGGTTTTATTCATCTAAATAGAACAACAATTATTCTCTAACTTACATGAATAACCGTATTACAATAAACATGATCCAATCATATTCATTCTCAATGCAAACACTAAATAACATTTATTTTAGGTTTAACACTAATCCCGAAAGTATAGGGAGTGTGCGATGATGATCATATCAATCTTGGAACCATTTCCAATACACATCGTCACTTCACCCTTAACTAGTCTCTGTTCATTCTGCAACTCCCGTTTCGAGTTACTGTTCTTAGCAACTGAACTAGTATCAAATACTGAGGGGTTTCTATAAACACTAGTAAAGTACGCATCAATAACATGTATATCAAATATACCTATGTTCACTTTGCCATCCTTCTTATCCGCCGATTACTTGTGGTAGTTCCGCTTCCAGTGACCAATCCCTTTGCAGAAGAAGCACTCAGTTTCAGGCTTAGGTCCAGACTTGGGTTTTTTCGCTTGAGCAGCAACTTGCTTGCCGTTCTTCTTGAAGTTCCCCTTTCTTCCCTTTGTCCCTTTACTTAAAACTAGTGGTTTTGTTTACCATCAACACTTGATACTTCTCTTGATTTCTACCTTCATTGATTTCAGCATCACGTAGAGCTTGGGAATCGTTTCCGTTATCCCTTGCATATTATAGTTCATCACGAAGTTCTACTAACTTGGTGATGGTGACTAGAGAATTCTGTCAATCACTATTTTATCTGGAAGATTAACTCCCACTTGATTCAAGCGATTGTAGTACCTAGACAATCTGAGCACATGCTCACTGCTTGAGCTATTCTCCTCCATCTTTTAGCTATAGAACTTGTTGGAGACTTCATATCTCTCAACTCGGGTATTTGCTTGAAATATTTACTTCAACTCCTGGAACATCTCTTATGGTCCATGACGTTCAAAATGTCTTTGAAATCCCGATTCTAAGCCGTTTAAGCATGGTGCACTAAACTATCAAGTAGTCATCATATTGAGCTAGCCAAACGTTAATAACATCTGCATCTGCTCCTGCAATAGGTTTGTCACCTAGCGGTGCATCAAGGACATAATTCTTCTGTGCAGCAATGAGGATAAACCTCAGATCACGGATCCAATCCGCATCATTGCTACTAACATCTTTCAACTTAGTTTTCTCTAGGAACATATCAAAAATAAAACAGGGGAGCTAAACGCGAGCTATTGATCTACAACATAGATATGCTAATACTACCAGGACTAAGTTCATGATAAATTTAAGTTCAATTAATCATATTACTTAAGAACTCCCACTTAGATAGACATCCCTCTAATCCTCTAGGTGATCACGTGATCCATATCAACTAAACCATGTCCGATCATCACGTGAGATGGAGTAGTATCAACGGTGAACATCACTATGTTGAGCATATCTACTATATGATTCACGCTCGACCTTTCGGTCTCCGTGTTCCGAGGCCATATCTGTTATATGCTAGGCTCGTCAAGTTTAACCTGAGTATTCCACGTGTGCAACTGTTTTTCACCCGTTGTATTTGAACGTAGAGCCTATCACACCCGATCATCACGTGGTGTCTCAACACGAAGAACTTTCGCAACGGTGCATACTCAGGGAGAACACTTATACTTTGATAATTTAGTGAGAGATCATCTTAAAATGCTACCGGCAATCAAAGCAAGATAAGATGCATAAAAGATAAACATCACATGCAATCAATATAAGTGATATGATATGGCCATCATCATCTTGTGCTTGCGATCTCCATCTTCGAAGCACAGTCATGATCACCATTGTCACCAGCGCGACACCTTGATCTCCATCGTAGCATCGTTGTGGTCTCGCCAATCTTATGCTTCTACGACTATCGCTACCGCTTAGTGATAAAGTAAAGCATTACAGGGCGATTGCATTGCATACAATAAAGCGACAACCATATGGCTCCTACCAGTAGCCGACAACTCGGTTACAAAACATTATCATCTCATACAATAAAATTTAGCATCATGTCTTGACCATATCACATCACAACATGGCCTGCAAAAACAAGTTGGACGTCCTCTACTTTGTTGTTGCAAATTTTACGTGGCTGCTACGGGCTTAGCAAGAAATGTTCTTACCTACGCATCAAAACCACAACGATAGTTTGTCAAGTTGGTGCTATTTTAACCTTCGCAAGGACCGGGCGTAGCCACACTCGGTTCAACTAAAGTTGTAGAAACTGACACCCACCAGCCACCTGTGTGCAATGCATGTCGGTAGAACCAGTCTCGTGTAAGCGTACGCGTAATGTCGGTCCGATCCGCTTCATCCAACAATACTGCCGAACCAAAGTATGACATGTTGGTAAGCAGTATGACTTATATCGCCCACAACTCACTTGTGTTCTACTCGTGCATATGAAATCTACGCATAAAACATGGCTCGGATGCCACTGTTGGGAACGTAGTAATTTCAAAAAAATTCCTACGCACACGCAGGATCATGGTGATGCATAGCAACAAGAGGGGAGAGTGTTGTCCACGTACCCTCGTAGACCAAAAGCGGAAGCGTTAGCACAACGCGGTTGATGTAGTCGTACGTCTTCATGATTCGACTGATCAAGTATCGAACGCACGGCACCTCCGAGTTCTGCACACGTTCAACTCGATGATGTCCCTCGAAGTCCGATCCATCCGAGTGTTGAGGGAGAGTTTCGTCAGCACGACGGCGTGGTGACGATGTTGATGTTCTACCGACTCAGGGCTTCGCCCAAGCATCGCTACAGTATTATCGAGCTGGACTATGGTGGAGGGGGGCACCGCACACGGCTAAGAGATCAAGATATCAATTGTTGTCTCTTTGGGATGCCCCCTGCCCCCGTATATAAAGGAGTGGAGGAGGGGGAGGGCCGGCCCTCTCTATGGCGCGCCCTAGGGGAGTCCTACTCCCACCGGGAGTAGCATTCCCCTTTTCCTAGTAGAACTAGGAGCCCTTCCATGTAGTAGGAGTAGGAGGGAAGGAAAGGGAAGGGAAAAGGAGAAGGAAGGAAGGGGGCGCCCCCCCTCCCTAGTCCAATTCGGACCAGCCCATGGGGAGGGGTGCGGCCACCCTTTGAGGCCTTTCCCTCCTTTCCCGTATGGCCCATTAAGGCCCAATACGAATTCCTGTAACTCCCCGGTACTCCCGAAAATACTCGAATCACTCGGAACCTTTCCGATGTCCGAATATAGTCGTCCAATATATCGATCTTTACATCTCGACCATTCGAGACTCCTCGTCATGTCCCCGATCTCATTTGGGACTCTGAACTCCTTCGCTACATCAAAACACATAAACTCATAATATAACCGTCATCGAACTTTAAGCGTGCGGACCCTACGGGTTCGAGAACTATGTAGACATGACCAAGACCCGTCTCCGATCAATAACCACATATTCTACGAAGATCTGTATCGGTCAAACCGCATAACAACATAAGTTGTTCCATTTGTCATCAGTATGTTACTTGCCCGAGATTTGATCGTCGGTATCTCAATACCTAGTTCAATCTCGTTACCGGCAAGTCTCTTTACTCGTTCCATAATAAATCATCCCGCAACTAACTCATTAGTTGCAATGCTTGCAAGGCTTAAGTGATGTGCATTATCGAGAGGGCCCACAGATACATCTCCGACAATCGGAGTGACAAATCCTAATCTCGAAATACGCCAACCCAACAAGTACCTTCGGAGACACCTGTAGAGCACCTTTATAATCACCCAGTTATGTTGTGACGTTTGGTAGCACACAAAGTGTTCCTCCACTAAACGGGAGTTGCATAAACTCATAGTCATAGGAACATGTATAAGTCATGAAGAAAGCAATAGCAACAAACTAAACGATCAAGTGCTAAGCTAACAGAATGGGTCAGGTCAATCACATCATTCTCCTAATGATGTGATCCCGTTAATCAAATGACAACTCTTTGTTTATGGGTAGGAAACATAACCATCTTTGATCAACGAGCTAGTCAAGTAGAGGCATACTAGTGACACTCTGTTTGTCTATGTATTCACACATGTATCATGTTTCTGGTTAATACAATTCTAGCATGAACAATAAACATTTATCATGATATAAGGAAATAAATAATAACTTTATTATTGCCTCTAGGTCATATTTCCTTTAGAAAGAACACTCCCTCGTATGTCATATGGCTTACCTTTGTAGTAATAATCATCGTTCCGATCCTGTAGCTTACCATATGGCGACACCTTAAACACAACTTCCCAACACTTTAGGTACTCTTTCTGGCATGGGTAAGGCAGATAATATACTTGTGTGGCCAGGGTAGCGGCGATAAACAGATCAGCTCCGGCATAGACGGTTGATGGTTTAACTTCAACTAAACCAACAGAAGGCGTATGTCTCAGACCCTTTTTGGCGTCGAACCATCGGCATTTGAACACAGTGAGACTTAGCTATTCGTGGCCACGTTTGAATTTAAGCTCATATATTTTTCCTACCCTTCTGTAGTAATGTACTTTATTATCTCCTTCGGTGAAGACTCCGGTATTTATAGTTTTGGGATCAGGCTAACTGTTCTAGTGCTCCTCTGTATGGAAGCGATACCCATTCACATCATACTTTTCGCATGTCATGGCCCGACTGTTAAAACCCATGGAAACCCATCTCAATTCTTCATCCATTGATGTGTTCGGATCTTTTCCCTACAAGTTTAATTGAAATTATAGGGTGCATGAGTTTACTTGGAATTGTAGGGTGAACTGGGTAATAGGGAAGTGTGAAAATTTACTTTCTCGATGAACCACGCAACAAATTTTTTCCTTCCATCATGACCCTTTCGGAGAAGAGCATGTGCCTCTGGTTTAGTAGGAGGCAGCATTCCCGTCCACTCTTCATTAATGAATCGACTAAAATAAGAAAAGCGGTATGAGAACGAGGCAAAGTGAACATAATGAATTGACTACAAGAATGGTGCACAGGTATTACCTCATCCACTCATCCTCAAGTTCCTTGATGTTGTGCAAGATATAGAACATGACATCCTCCCACTCATCTTGTGGAATGATATAAGGTGTCGAGCATCCAGCCCTGCCACCTTGCCCGTTGAATAGAGGCAGCCTGGGTTTATACTTGGGTTCTTCTGTATTGTATCGAGACACATTATTGTGCAGCGTGGGAACATGGTCCCGATAGTACGCTGTCCTGAGGTCTGCCACCTCCTCTAGGATAACTACCTCAGCTATGGAAGCTTCAATCTTAGCTTTGTTTCCACATTTCTGTCTCTCAGGGCCGTACTGACAATGATTCTACACAGCCCCCCCCCCAACAATACCTCGTTCGCGAAGTGCCAAATGAGATGTGTCATCAAAGTAAAGAAGCTTGGTGGGAAGATATTCTCTAGCTTGCATATCAACTCCGGCGCCTTCTTATGCATTTCTTTTATCATCTCAGGACATACTTATTTTCCACAAAGCGTGCGGAAGAAATGGCTTAGCTCTGCAAGCACACGCTAGACATGCAAGGGAACATAGCCCCGAACCATCACCGGCATAATCTTCTCAATCCATACATGATAGTTGCTACATCTTGAGCTTGCGTTGGTTTTCCCCGAAGAGGAAGGGATGATGCAGCAGAGTAGCGTAAGTATTTCCCTCAGTATTTGAGAACCAAGGTATCAATCCAGTAGGAGGCCACGCGCAAGTCCCTTGTACCTACACAACACAAAGAGCTCAACGCAACCAACGTGATTAGGGGTTGTCAATCCCTTCATGGTCACTTACGGAAGTGAGATCGGATAGATAATATTTTTGGTATTTTTGATATGAAGATGCACAGTGAAAAGTAAAAGGCAAAGTAAAAACAAAACAAGATTAAAGTGATGGAGATTGATATGATGAGAATAGACCTAGGGGCCATAGCTTTCACTAGTGGCTTCTCTCGAGAGCATAAGTTTTCTACGGTGGGTGAACAAATTATTGTTGAGCAATTGACAGAATTGAGCATAATTATGAGAATATCTAGGCATGATCATGTATATAGGCATCACGTCCGTGACAAGTAGATCAAAACGATTCTGCATCTACTACTATTACTCCACTCATCGACCGCTATCCAGCATGCATCTAGAGTATTAAGTTAAAAACAGAGTAACGCTTTAAGCAAGATGACATGATGTAGAGAGATAAATTCATGCAATATGAAATAAAGCCCATCTTGTTATCCTTGATGGCAACGATACAACACGTGCCTTGCTGCCCCTTCTGTCACTGGGAAAGAACACTGCAAGATCGAACCCAAAGCTAAGCACTTCTCTCATGGCAAGAACTACCAATCTAGTTGGCCAAACCAAACGGATAATTCGAAGAGACTTGCAAAGATAACCAATCATACATAAAAGAATTCAGAGAAGATTCAAATATTGTTCATAGATAGACTTGATCATGAACCCACAATTCATCGGTCTCAACAAACACACCGCAAAAGAAGAAGATTACATCGAATAGATCTCCAGAAGAGAGGGGGAGAACATTGTATTGAGATCCAAAAAGAGAGAAGAAGCCATCTAGCTACTAACTATGGACCCGAAGGTCTGAGGTAAACTACTCACACTTCATCGGAGAGGCTAGGATGATGTAGAAGCCCTCCGTGATGACGGCCCTCTTCCGGCGGAGCTCTGGAACCGGCCCCAAGAAGGGATCTCATGGATACAGAAAGTTGCCGCGGTGGAATTAGGTTTTTGGCTCCCGTTCTGATTGTTTGGGGGTATGTGTGTATATATATCGGAGGAAGAAGTACGCCGGAGGAGCAACGAGGGGCCCACGAGGCAGGGGGGCGCGCCCCCCACCCTCGTGACCACCTCTTTTGTTCCTTGGAGCAGGGTCCAAGTCTCCTGGATCACGTTCGGTGAGAAAATCACGTTCCCGAAGATTTTATTCCGTTTGGACTCCGTCTGATATTATGTTTCTTCGAAACACTGAAATAGGCAAAAAACAGCAATTCTGGGCTGGGCCTCCGGTTAATAGGTTAGTCCCAAAAATAATATAAAAGTGGAAAATAAAGCCCAATATAGTCCAAAGCAGTAGATAATATAGCATGGAGCAATCAAAAATTATAGATACGTTGGAGACTTATCAGGCATCCCCAAGCTTAATTCCTCCTCGTCCTCGAGCAGGTCAATGATAAAAAGAGAACTTTTGATGCGGAGTGCTACTTGGCATAATTTCAATGCAAAATTTCTTAATTGTGGTGTGGATATTCAGATTAGAAAGATTCAAGACAAAAGTTCATATTGACATAAAGAATAATAACACTTCAAGCATACTAATAAAGTAATTATGTCTTCTCGAAATAACATGGCCAAAGAAAGTTATCCCTACAAAATCATATAGTCCGGCTATGCTCTATCTTCACCACACAAAGTATTTAAATCATGCACAACCCCGATGACAAGCCAAGCAATTGTTTCATACTCTAACTTTTTCAAAACTTTTTCAATCTTCACGCAATACATGAGTGTGAGCCATGGACATAGCACTATGTGGAATAGAAGGGTGGTTGTGGAGAAGACAAAAAGAGGGGAAGATAGTCTCACACCAACTGGGCGTATCAACAGACTATGGAGAGGCCCATCAATAGATATCAATGTGAGTGAGTAGGGATTGCCATGCAATGGATGCACTAGAGCTATAAGTATATGAAAGCTCATCAAAAGAAACTAAGTGGGTGTGCATCCAACTTGCTTGCTCATGAAGACCTAGGGCAATTTGAGGAAGCCCATCATTGGAATATACAAGCCAAGCCCTATAATGAAAAATTCCCACTAGTATATGAAAGTGACATAACGAGAGACTCTCTATCATGAAGATCATGGTACTACTTTGAAGCACAAGTGTGGTAAAAGGATAGTAACATTGTCCCTTCTCTCTTTTTCTCTCATTTTTTTATTTGGGCCTTTTCTCCTTTTTTTATGGCCTCTTTTTTTCGTCCGGAGTCTCATCCCGACTTATGGGGGAATCCTAGTCTCCATCATCCTTTCCTCACTTGGGACAATGCTCTAGAAAATGATGGTCATCACACTTTTATTTTTCTTACAACTCAACAATTACAACTCGATACTTAGAACAAATATGATTCTATATGAATACCGCCGGCGGTGTACCGGGATATGCAATGAATCAAGAGTGACATGTATGAAAGAATTATGAATGGTGGCTTTGACACAAATATGATGTCAACTACATGATCATGCTAGCAATATGACAATGATGGAGCGTGTCATAAAAACGGAAAGGTGGAAAGTTGCATGGCAATATATCTTGGAATGGCTATGGAAAAGCCATGAAAGGTAGGTATGGTGGCTGTTTTGAGGAAGGTATATGGTGGGTGTATGATACCGGCGAAAGGTGCGCGGTATTAGAGAGGCTAGCAATGGTGGAAGGATGGGAAAAAGTGCATATAATCCATGGACTCAACATTAGTCATAAAGAACTCATATACTTATTGCAAAAATCTAGAAGTTATCAAAGCAAAGTATTACGCGCATGCTCCTAGGGGGATAGATTGGTAGGAAAAGACCATCGCTCGTCCCCGACCGCCACTCATAAGGAAGACAATCAATAAATAAATTATGCTCCGACTTCATCACATAACGGTTCACCATACGTGCATGCTACGGGAATCACAAACTTTAACACAAGTATTCTTTAAATTCACAACTACTAAACTAGCATAACTCTAATATTATCACCTCCATATCTCAAAACAATTATCATGCTTCAATCTTCTCTTAGTATTCAACGCACTCAAAAGAAAATTTCACATATCTTGAACACCAAGCATATATATATTAAGCAAATTACCATGCTATTAAGACTCTCAAAATAATTTAAGTGAAGCATGAGAGATCAATAGTTTCTTTAAAACAAACTGCCACCGTGCTCGAAAAGATCTAAGTGAAGCACATAGAGGAAAATTATAACGCTCAAAAGATATAAGTGAAGTGCATAGAGCAAAACTACATAGCTCAAAAGATATAAGTGAAGCACATAGAGTATTCTATCAAATTTTAATTCATAGATGACTCTCTCAAAAGGTGTGTACAGCAAGGATGATTGTGGAAAACTAACAAACAAAGACACAAATAATACAAGACACTCCAAGCAAAACACATATCATGTTGGTGAATAAAAATATAGCTCCAAGTAAATTACCCATGGAAGTGGACGAAAGAGGGGATGCCTTCCGGGGCATCCCCAAGCTTTGAATTTTTGGTGTCCTTGGATTATCTTGGGTGTGCCATGGGCATCCCCAACCTTAGGCTCTTGCCACTCCTTGTTCCATAATCCATCAAAAGAACTCACCCAAAACTTGAAAACTTCACAACACAAAACTCAATAGAAATCTCGTGAGCTCCGTTAGAGAAAGAAAACATTAAACCACTTCAAGGTACTGTAATGAACTCATTATTTATTTATTTTGGTGTCAAACCTACTTTATTCCAACTTCTCTATGGATTATAAACTATTTTACTAACCATAGATTCATCAAAATAAGCAAACAACACACGAAAAACAGAATCTGTCAAAAACAGAACAGTCTGTAGTAATCTGTAACTAACACAAACTTCAGGAACTCCAAAAAATCTACCAAAATTAGAAGACCTATATAATTTGTTTATTGATCAGAAGCAATTGGAATCATTATTTTATCACGTTCTGATGATTTTTAGTAATTCGGGCACTGAATGCAAAGTTTCTGGAAATTACAGCAAGATCAAATAACTATCATCCAAGAAGATCCAATAGGTCTAGCTTGGCACAAATACTAATTAAAACACAAAACCACATCCAAACAGAGGGTAGATGGGTTATTTATTCCCTAACAGAAGAAAAACAAAAAAAAACAAAAAAAATTGGGTTGCCTCCCAACAAGCGCTATCGTTTAACGCCCCTCGCTAGGCATAAAAGCGAGGATAGATCTGGGTATTGCCATCTTTGGAAGGCAATCCATAAGTGCCTCTCATGATGGTTTCATATGGCAATTTTATTTTAATTCTTGGAAAGTGTTCCATGCCCTTTTTTAATGGAAATTGGAATCTAATATTCCCTTCCTTCATATCAATAATCGCACCAACCGTTCTAAGGAAAGGTCTACCAAGAATAATAGGGCAAGAAGGATTGCAATCTATATCAAGAACAATGAAATCTACGGGCACATAATTCCTATTTTCAACAATAAGAACATCATTAATTCTTCCCATATGTTTCTTAATAGTGGAATCCGCAAGATGCAAGTTTAGGGAGCAATCATCAAGATCGCGAAAATCTAGCAAATCACACAAAGTTTTGGGGATAGTGGAGACACTAGCACCCAAATCACACAAAGCATAAAGCTCATGATTTTAATTTTAATTTTGATAGTTGGTTCCCAATCATCATAGAGTTTTCTAGGGATAGAGACTTTCGACTCAAGTTTTTCTTCATAAGATTGCATCAAGGCATCAACAATATGTTCGGTGAAGGCTTTCTTTTGACTATAAGCATGCGGAGAATTTAGCACGGATTGCAACAAAGAAATACAATCAATCAAAGAGCAACTTTCATAATTAAATTCCTTGAAATCCAATATAGTGGGTTTAGCAACATCCAAATTTTTATTTCTTTCAATCCCACTTTCGTCAATTTCATCATAAAGATCTAAATACTCCGAATATTTGGAACGCCTTCTAGGTAAAGGAAGATCATATTCAGTTTCATCAAGATTCATATTGCAAAAAAAAAATTTGATAGGAGACACATCAATAACTTTTAGATCTTCATCTTGATTTTCATAAGAATTAGAAGAACACGCTTTAATAAAGGCATCTTTGGAAGCACGCATCCTAGCGGTTCTTTCTTTACATTCATCAATTGAAATTCTCATGGCTTTTAGAGACTCATTAATATCAGGCTTAGGTGGAATAGATCTAAGTTTCAAAGCATCAACATCAAGAGCAATTCTATCAATGTTCCTAGTCAAATCATCAATCTTAAGCAATTTTTCTTCAATCATAGCATTAAAATTCTTTTGTGAAGAAGTAAATTCTTTAATATTAGATTCAAAATCAGAGGGCATCTTATTATAATTTACATAAAAGTTGTTGTAGGAATTCCCATAATTATTAGAAGGATTACTAGGATAAGGCCTAGGATTAAAATTCCCTCTATAAGCATTGTTACCAAAATTATTCCTACCAACAAAATTCACATCCATAGATTCATTGTTATTCTCAATCAAGGTAGACAAAGGCATATCATTAGGATCAGAAGAAACACTCTTAGTAGCAAATAATTTCATAAGTTCATCCATCTTTCCACTCAAAACATTGATTTCTTCTATCGCATGCACTTTTTTATTAGAAGATCTTTCAGTATGCCATTGAGAATAATTAACCATAATATTATCTAGGAGTTTAGTAGCATCTCCTAAAGTGATTTCCATAAAGGTGCCTCCCGCGGCCGAGTCTAAAATATTTCTAGAAGCAAAATTCAATCCGGCATAAAAATTTTGTATAATCATCCACAAATTTAAACCATGAGTAGGGCAATTAGATATCATTAATTTCATTCTCTCCCAAGCTTGTGCAACATGTTCATGATCAAGTTGCTTAAAATTCATAATATCGTTTCTAAGAGAGATGATCTTAGCGGGAGGAATATACTTAGAGATAAAAGCATCTTTGCACTTGTTCCAAGAATCAACGCTATTTTTAGCACGAAAACCAAGCTTTAGCACGATCTCTAAGCGAAAAAGGGAATAGCTTCAATTTAACGACATCATTATCGACATCTTTTTTCTTTTGCATATCATATAAATTAACGAAGCTATTCAGATGAGTAGCGGCATCTTCACTAGGAAGGCCGGCGAATTGATCTTTCATAACAAGATTCAACAAAGCAGTATTGATTTCACAAGATTCAGTATTGGCAAGAGGAGCAATCAGAGTGCTAAGAAAATCATTATTGTTGGTATTGGTGAAGTCACATAATTTGGTAGTATCTTGAGCCATCGCGACAAACAAGCAATCTAAAACACGAGCAAACAAAAGCAAATGGGCAAAAAAAGAGGCAAATAGAGAGGGAGGATAGGGAGAGAGAGGGTGAATAAAACTGCAAGGGTGAATTGGGGGGAGAGGAAAACGAGAGGCAAATGGCAAATAATGTAATGCGGGAGATAGGGATTGTGATGGGTACTTGGTATGTTGACTTTTTGCGTAGACTCCCCGGCAACGGCGCCAGAAATGGCTCGTGTCGGGAGTCAGATCTTGACTTTTCTTGCGCGAACCTCCCCGGCAACGGCGCCAGAAATCCTTCTTGCTATGTCTTGAGCTTGCGTTGGTTTTCCCCGAAGAGGAAGGGATGATGCAGCAGAGTAGCGTAAGTATTTCCCTCATTTTTTGAGAACCAAGGTATCAATCCAGTAGGAGGCCACGCGCAAGTCCCTTGTACCTACACAACACAAAGAGCTCAACGCAACCAACGCGATTAGGGGTTGTCAATCCCTTCACGGACAATTACGGAAGTGAGATCCGATAGATAATATTTGTGGTATTTTTGATATAAAGATGCAAAGTGAAAAGTAAAAGGAAAAGTAAAAACAAAACAAGATTAAAGTGATGGAGATTGATATGATGAGAATAGACCCAGGGGCCATAGGTTTCACTAGTGGCTTCTCTCGAGAGCATAAGTTTTCTACGGTGGGTGAACAAATTACTGTTGAGAAATTGACAGAATTGAGCATAGTTATGAGAATATCTAGGCATGATCATGTATATAGGCATCACGTCTGTGACAAGTAGATTGAAACGATTCTGCATCTACTACTATTACTCCACTCATCGACCGCTATCCAGCATGCATCTAGAGTATTAAGTTAAAAACAAAGTAACCCTTTAAGCAAGATGACATGATGTAGAGAGATAAATTCATGCAATATGAAATAAACCCCATCTTGTTATCCTCGATGGCAACGATACAATACGTGTCTTGCTGCCCCTTCTGTCACTGGGAAAGAACACCGCAAGATCAAACCCAAAGCTAAGCACTTCTACCATGGCAAGAACTACCAATCTAGTTGGCCAAACCAAATAGATAATTCGAAGAGACTTGCAAAGATAACCAATCATACATAAAACAATTCAGAGAAGATTCAAATATTGTTCATAGATAGACTTGATCATAAACCCACAATTCATCGGTCTCAACAAACACACCGCAAAAGAAGAAGATTACATCGAATAGATCTCCACAAGAGAGGGGGAGAACATTGTATTGAGATTCAAAAGGAGAGAAGAAGCCATATAGCTACTAACTATGGACCCGAAGGTCTGAGGTAAACTACTCACACTTCATTGGAGAGGCTAGGATGATGTAGAAGCCCTCTGTGATGATGGCCCTCTTCCGGCGGAGCTCCGGAACAGGCCCCAAGATGGGATCTCGTGGATACAGAAAGTTGCGGCGGTGGAATTAGGTTTTTGGCTCCCGTTCTGATCGTTTGGGGGTACGTGTGTATATATAGGAGGAAGAAGTACGCCGGAGGAGCAACGAGGGGCCCATGAGGCAGGGGGGCGCGCCCTAGGGGCGCGCCCCCCACCCTCGTGACCGCCTCTTTTGTTCCTTGGAGCAGGGTCCAAGTCTCCTGGATCACGTTCGGTGAGAAAATCACGTTCCCAAATATTTTATTCCGTTTGGACTCCGTCTGATATTCTGTTTCTTCGAAACACTGAAATAGGCAAAAAACAGCAATTCTGGGCTGGGCCTCCGGTTAATAGGTTAGTCCCAAAAATAATATAAAAGTGGAAAATAAAGCCCAATATAGTCCAAAACAGTAGATAATATAGCATTGAGCAATCAAAAATTATTGATACGTTGGAGACGTGTCAATAGTCTTGACTCTTGAGCCCGGTCACTTTTCCCATTGAAAGATTGACCCCCTTACTTATATTTGACACATAACCATTACTGAACTTCATGACGTGTTTCAGACACTTGAATGCCTCCATCTTATGATCCTTTTTAAGTATGAAGTCAGCATCTGGCTTGAACCAAGATTTTTTACTGCCTGTGGGAGGCTGCATGCGTAGACGTGGTCTATCACAAATATTTTGTTGATCGACTCTAGCATTGACACTATCCTTTGTCTTATCAGGAATGTTGAGGACCATGCAAAAAAGGACTCTGCGACATTCTTTCCGGTGTGCATCATGTCGATGTTGTATGGAAGTTTGAGGTCCTTAAAATAGGGAAGCTGCATGAAGGGGGTAATGTGAGTCCAGTTGTGCGTCTAACCATATCCTTCAAAACATGTTTTCCCTTTTCCTTTTCCTTTGCCCTCGCCTTCGTCTTCGCCTGTGGCTTTGGCTTTGGCTTTGGCTTTGTCTTTGCCATTGCCTTTCCCTTCGCCGGCAGGCTTAAGAGCTTTTAGCTGAGCAAGCACATCCGCACCAGAAAACATTGGAATCTCGTTTACTTAATGGACGACTAGGCCTTTTGTGAAGTTCTTTTTGTCTTCCCTATCAGGATGGTCTGGAGGGAGGAACTATAGGTGCAGGTCAAAGGCAGCATACTTGCAACCTTTCTTTAGCAAAATGAAACGCAAGGCCTGCATGCACACTGGGCAAGGCATCTTCCCACTTGTATACCATCCGCAGAATAGGGCATAGCTGGGAAAGTCATGCATGCAATACTGTAGCCAAACTTTCATCAAGAAATTTTTCTGCATATGTCGGTCGTATGTCAGCCTCGGGAAGTACCAAGAATGGTGCAAATCATCCACCAATGGCTGCATAAACACACTCAAATTCTTCCCCGGATATTCAGGTCCAGGAATTATAAGCGACAGGAACATGGTCTTGCGTTGCATTATGGCGCCGGGAGGGAGATTGAGCGGAATAACAAACACGGGGCAGCAGCTGTATGGATTAGACGACATACCATACGGATTGAACCCATCACCTTATATAGCAATTCTGACATTCCCAGCCTCGGCTGCTTCCTCCGGGTATTCTATACCAAATGACTTCCATGTTTCACCTTCTGATGGATGTACAATTTTATTTGGATTGTACCTTTTCCCTTCATTGTGCCACTTCATCATTTTGGTAGATTCCTCAGTGATGAAAAGGTGCGACAGTCTTTTTATAAAATCAAGATACCGAAGAACCTTCATAGGGATTTTTAGCTACTACTACTGACCCTGCTCATCAACCACCTCAATATACCGAGAGGAACCGCACTTCCTACAGTAATTGTCATTGGCATACTCATGCCTGAACAAAAGGCAATTCTTTGGACAAACATGTATTTTCTCATAATCCATGGAGAGCACCTTCATGATTTTCTTCGTAGCATACATGGTTTTCGGCAGTTCATGGCCCTCAGGGAGGCTGATAGCCCATACTCGCAGAAATGCTTCGAAGAAACCTCGGCTACAGCCGTACTCGGCCTCGACTGCCATCAGTTGCAAGATGGCATCTAGCACAGAGAGCTTGGCACCCTCATAAAGAGGTTTCTTTGATGAGGCCAAGATATCCATGAAGGCCTTTGCGGTTTCCTCTGGCTCCTCCAGTTCATTCGCTAAATGTGACGGAGGTGTCGGCTGTGCTGCAGAGACATCATCTAGCATGTCTCTAACCCCATCGTCCTCATAACCAGTGACGTGTTGTCGTATCACCTCCTCACTACCACAGTCCCGCTAGGCAAATTTTGTCGGCATATTAAAGTTGGGCATAAATCCATGCGTGCGAAGGTGCTTAGTCATCTCACTGTTCTCTCTGCGCATACGTCTCTTACATTTGGCACAGGGGCATTCTGGCACAATCCTCATTGGACTACAAAATATTTCTTTCAAAAACACATTAGTTTTCTCGACCCACTCTGTTGTTACTTGATTCCGATGGAAAAACCCACTATAGATCCACTGATTATCTACCATCTCTACTTTATTGGAAGCCACACAAAAAAAATTAGGATTCATTTAAATTACTCACATCAATATTTTATTTTTTACAGGGTTGACGAGAAATGACATTTAATCCACCTACATCTCTAATAAGTAAAGATAGGTCCTAATCCCACCCGAGAATGTGTAGATTGAGTACGTTGTCCAAGCTCTACTCCATTCCGAGACAAAATTTCTGCAGCACCTCTCCGCTGTTCTCCAAATACACGTCTCGGCAAAATGCTAGGAGAATGTGCATCTGGAGAACAACGGGGAGGCGCCGCCGAAATCCTGTCTCGAAATGGGGTAAAGCATGGAAAACGTACCCAATCTACACATCCTTGGGCTGTCCGTGGAAAAAGCTGGACAATCTGAAAGAGCTGCGGTGATAAATATGCAATTGAGTGCATATTTATCGATGCAACCCTTTCAGACGGGAGACGCCTAGGTTACGCGACTTGATGTGAAAATTTAATCTACTGACATGGAAAAAGAGTAGACAAGGTCATGGAATTGTTGCTCACCCTTCGATGTAGACGATGTAGTCGATCAAAGGAGAGGGATGATCGTGGACCAACACCTCCAACATCGACGGTCACCCCACGTAGATGGAACACCGCAAATCCTGTTAATTCCACCGAGTGAAAAAAATTAGGTCATGACCTCACATTAAGCATTGACACTTTAAACTATTAAAAAATCATATTTTGTCAAGTGTCAAATTTGGAAGCACTTAGCATATCCCAATTTAGGTAATCACCTCACATTAAGCATTGATACATCAATTTTTTAGCAAGATCATCATGATGAAATAACCACTTATCATATCCCAAATTTGAAGCACATCTCACATAGCTACTTAACAACATCACAAACTGAAAATAAAAGCTTTGTTAACAATTTTATAAACTAAGTGACTCAAGTTGCTTTTTTAACTATGATAATTCATTTTTCCGAGGTTCATCCATCAAGCAACCTACCGTAGCAAAAATAACTCATTTTGCCAAGATTCATCCATCCATCTAAGACACATAAAACATTCATCCATCTAGCAACCTAACAACAACCAACATCCATCCATGCATCCATTCATACATCCAACAGTAGCTGAATAATGCAAAAATGAAAAAACAAACAAAGGAGTGCTAGCTCACCGGGCAGAGGGGCATCGCAGCGATGGAGTTGAAGGCAAGGGCCGGCGGTGGAGGGGAAGGGAGGGCTGGGGCGGGGCTGGGCCGGCCGGAGAAGCCCGGCCAACACAACAGGGGGCGCGGGCCGGTGAGAACCGCGGCCAGCCGTGGTCGGGACCGCCGCCGGCGCTGCAGAGGGTCGGGGAGGAGGCATTGGGGTCGGGAGGAGGCCGGGACGACGGTGCGGCCGGCAGGGAGGTCGCGGCACGTGAGGTTGGAGAGGGCAGGGGCGGGCTCGAGGTGGCGCGGGGTTGGAGAGGCCGAGGTGGGGTCGAGGAGGCGCGGCGTTGGAGAGGCCGGGGCGGGGCGGGGCCGGGTTGGATGCAGCGGGGGCGGCGCGGGTGTGGAGGAGGCGGCTGCGTGGGCGGGTGGAGGCGCGCGGAGGCGGTGATGCGGGTTGGGAGGCGCGGGGTGATACGTTGGTAATTTTTGATTGCTCCATGCTATATTATCAACTATTTTGGACTATATTGGGCTTTATTTTCCACTTTTATATTATTTTTGGGACTAACCTATTAACCAGAGGCCTAGCCCAGAATTGCTGTTTTTTGCCTATTTCAGTGTTTTGGAGAAACAAAATATCAAACGGAGTCCAAACAGAATAAAATCTTCGAGAACGTTATTTTCTCACCGAACGTGATCCAGGAGACTTGGACCCTACTCCAGGGAGTCAAAGAGGAGGTCACGAGGGTGGGGGCCTCCCCCCCCTAGGGCGCGCCCCCTGCCTCGTGGGCCCCTCGGTGCTCCACCGACGTACTCCTTCCTCCTATGTATACCTACGTACCCCCAAACGATCAGAACAGGAGTCAAAAACCTAATTCCACCGCCGCAACTTCCTGTATCCACGAGATCCCATCTTGGGGCCTGTTCTGGAGCTCCGTCGGAAGAGGGCCGTCATCACGGAGGGCTTCTACATCATCCTAGCCCCTCCGATGAAGTGTGAGTAATTTACCTCAGACCTTCAGGTCCATAGTTAGTAGCTAGATGGCTTCTTCTCTCTCTTTGAATCTCAATATACAAAGTTCTCCCCCTCTCTTGTGGAGATCTATTCGATGTAATCTTCTTTTTACGGTGCATTTGTTGAGACCGATGAATTGTAGGTTTATGATCAAGTCTATCTATGAATAATATTTGAATCTTCTCTGAATTCTTTTATGTATGATTGGTTATCTTTGCAAGTCTCTTCAAATTATCCGTTTGGTTTGGCCAACTAGATTGGTAGTTCTTGCCATGCGAGAAGTGCTTAACTTTGGGTTCGATCTTGCGGTGTCCTTACCCAGTGACAGAAGGGGCAGCAAGGCATGGATTGTATTGTTGCCATCGAGGATAACAAGATGGGGTTTATTTCATATTGCATGAATTTATCTCTCTACATCATGTCATCTTGCTTAAGGCGTTACTCTGTTGCTCTAGATGCATGTTGGATAGCGGTCGATGAGTGGAGTAATAGTAGTAGATGCAGAATCGTTTCGGTCTACTTGTCACGGACGTGAGGCCTATATACATGATCATGCCTAGATATTCTCATAACTATGCTCAATTCTGTCAATTACTCAACAGTAATTTGTTCACCCACCGTAGAATACTTATGCTCCTGAGAGATGGCACTAGTGAAATCAATGGCCCCCGGGTCTATTCTCATCATATCAATCTCCATCACTTTAATCTTTCTTTGCTTTTTTACTTTGATTTTACTTTTTACTTTGCATCTTTATACCAAAAATATTATATCTATCAGATCTCACTCTCGTAAGTGACCGTGAAGGGATTGACAACCCTAATCGCGTTGGTTGCGAGTAGCTATCGTTTTGTGCAGGTACGAGGGACTTGAGCGTGGCCTCCTACTGGATTGATACCTTGGTTCTCAAAAACTGAGGGAAATACTTACGCTACTCTACTGCATCATCCCTTCCTCTTCAGGGAAAACCAACGCAAGATCAAGACATAGCAAGAAGGATTTCTGGCGCATGCCGGGGAGTCTACGCAAAAGTCAACATACCAAGTACCCATCGCAATCCTTATCTCTCGCATTACATTATTTGCCATTTGCCTCTCGTTTTCCTCTCCCCCACTTCACCCTTGCCGTTTTATTCGCCCTCTCTCTCTCTCTATCCTCCCTCTCTATTTGCCTCTTGTTTGCTCGCGTGCTAGTTTGTTTGCTTGTCGTCATGGCTAGTCCTCTTTCTGCTCCTATGTCTCCCGAGTTTGAAGTCCTTCACTTCAAACAAAAGCAAGGAGAAAACTTAAAGGATTCTTGGTTTAGAATAATGGAATCTTATCGTAAATGCAACCTAGAAGTAAATTTCAGAATTTTGCTTCGCAACTTTTATGTTGGGCTTAATATGTCTCATAGACAACTTTTGGATTGTGTTGCCAAAGGCAATTTTATTGAAATTGATCCCAGTATCGCGCATGAAATTATAGAAGGTATAGTAGGAACTTTACCTCAACAAAAGGTGCCCCATCATACCCAAGAGAAAATGCAAGTTTTTGAGAAAATTTGTGAAGTAACTAAGATTTTACAGAAATCTCTTGAACCTCATAAGAGCGTTAGCGTAAATCTTCACCGCATGAATATGTTGATTACTCTTTGCAATAAGCGGTTGGATTCTTTAGATCTCAAGATATCTGAATATGAAGGGAAACGTAAGGAACCTGCCAGATTTGAGCATAACATCGCTAAAAGAATTAAGAATTAAGATGACAATACTTAGATCTATCCTCGCTTTTATGCCTAGCTGGGGGCGTTAAACGATAGCGCTTGTTGGGAGGCAACCCAATTTTATTTTTATTCCTTGCTTTTTTCTCCTACTTAGTAATAAATAAATTATTTAGCCTCTGTTTTGGTTGTGTTTTTTGTGTTTAATTAGTGTTTGTGCCAAGTAGAACCGTTGGGAAGACTTGGGGAAAGTCTTGTTGAACTTGCTGTAAAAAACAGAAACTTTAGCGCTCACGAGAACTGCTGTCATTTTTATTTGAAGAGTGCTATTTAGTTAATTATTTTTTAATATGATTAATAGATAAATTCCTCACGTCCAGAAATTTATTTTATAATTTTTGGTGTTCCAGATCTTGCGCTAGCTACAGATTCCTACAGACTGTTCTGTTTTTGACAGATTCTGTTTTTCGTGTGTTGTTTGCTTATTTTGATGAATCTATGGCTAGTAAAATAGTTTATAATCCAGAGATAAGTTGGAATACAGTAGGTTTAACACCAATATAAATAAAGAATGAGTTCATTACAGTACCTTGAAGTGGTCTTTTGTTTTCTTTCGCTAACGGAGCTCACGAGTTTTCTATTTTGAGTTTTGTGTTGTGAAGTTTTCAAGTTTTGGGTGAATTCTTTTGATGGATCATGGAACAAGGAGTGGCAAGAGCCTAAGCTTGGGGATGCCCATGGCACCCCCAAGATAATCCAAGGACACCAAAAAGTCAAAGCTTGGGGATGCCTCGAAAGGCACCCCCTCTTTCGTCCACTTCCATCGGTAATTTACTTGGAGCTATATTTTTATTCACCAACGTGATATGTGTTTTGCTTGGAGCTTCTTGTATTATTTGTGTCTTTGTGTCTTAGTATGCCACAATCATCCTTGCTGTACACACCTTTTGAGAGAGCCATACATGAATTAAAATTTGATAGAATACTCTATGTGCTTCACTTATATCTTTTGAGCTAAGTAGTTTTGCTCTATGTGCTTCACTTATATCTTTTGAGCTATGTAGTTTTGCTCTATGTGCGTCACTTATATCTTTTGAGCTAAGTAGTTTTGCTCTATCTGCTTCACTTATATCTTTTGAGCGTTATAATTTTGCTCTATGTGTTTCACTTAGATCTTTTAGAGCATGGTGGTGGATTTGTTTTAAAGAAACTATTGATCTCTCATGCTTCACTTAAATTATTTTGAGAGTCTCTTAATAGCATGGTAATTTTCTTAATAACAATATGCTTGGTATTCAAGATTTGTGAAACTTTATTTTGAGTGTGTTGAATACTAAGAAAAGATTGAAACATGATAATTGTTTTGAGATATGGAGGTGATAATATTAAAGTCATGCTAGTTGAGTAGTTGTGAATTTAAATAATACTTGTGTTAAAGTTTGTGATTCCCGTAGCATGCACGTATGGTGAACCGTTATGTGATGAAGTCGGAGCATGATTTATTTATTGATTGTCTTCCTTATGAGTGGCGGTCGGGGACGAGCGATGGTCTTTTCCTACCAATCTATCCCCCTAGGAGCATGCGCGTAATACTTTGCTTTGATAACTTCTAGATTTTTGCAATAACTATATGATTTATTTATGACTAATGTTGAGTCCATGGATTATACGCACTCTCACCCTTCCACCTTTGCTAGCCTCTCTAATACCGCGCACCTTTCGCCGGTATCATACACCTACCATATACCTTCCTCAAAACAGCCACCATACCTACCTATTATGGCATTTCCATAGCCATTATGAGATATATTGCCATGCAACTTTCCACCATCTAGTTCATCATGACACATTCATCATTGTCATATTGCTTAGCATGATCATGTTGTTGACATAGTATTTGTGGCAAAGCCACCGTTCATAATTTCTTCATACTTGTCACTTTTGATTCATTGCATATCCCGCTACACCGCCGGAGGCATCCATATAGAGTCATACTTTGTTTTAGAATCGAGTTGTAATCATTGAGTTGTAAATAAATAAAGGTGTGATGATCATCATTCAATAGAGCATTGTCAAAAAAAAGAGAAAGGCCAAATAAAAAAAAGAAGGCCCAAAAAAATAAAATAAAAAGGGGCAATGCTACTATCTTTTTTTGCCACACTTGTGCTTCAAAGTAGCACCATGATATAGCGAGTCTCATATATTGTGCTTCAAAGTAGCACCATGTTCTTCATATAGAGAGTCTCATATGTTGTCACTTTCATATACTAGTGGGAATTTTACATTATATAACTTGGCTTGTATATTCCAATGATGGGCCTCCTCAAGTGCCCTAGGTCTTCGTGAGCAAGCAAGTTGGATGCACACCCACTAGTTTGTTTTGTTGAGCTTTCATACATTTATAGCTCTAGTGCATCCGTTGCATGGCAATCCCTACTCACTCACATTGATATCTATTGATGGGCATCTCCATAGCCCGTTGATACGCCTAGTTGATGTGAGACTATCTTCCCCTCCTTTTTGTCTTCTCCACAACCACCATTCTATTCCACCTATAGTGCTATATCCATGGCTCACGCTCATGTATTGTGTGGTGAAGATGGAGCATAGCCAGACTATATGATTTTGTAGGGATAACTTTCTTTGGCCATGTTATTTTGAGAAGACATAATTGCTTTGTTAGTATGCTTGAAGTATTATTATTTTTATGTCAATATAAACTTTTGTCTTGAATCTTTCTAATCTGAATGTTCATACCACAATTAAGAAGATTTGCATTGAAATTATGCCAAGTAGCACTCTGCATCAAAAATTCTCTTTTTATCATTTACCTACTCGAGGACGAGCAGGAATTAAGCTTGGGGATGCGTGATACGTCTCCAACGTATCTATAATTTTTGATTGCTCCATGCTATATTATCTACTGTTTTGGACTATATTGGGCTTTATTTTCCACTTTTATATTATTTTTGGGCCTAACCAATTAACCGGAGGCCCAGCCTAGAATTGCTGTTTTTTTGCCAATTTCAGTGTTTCAGAGAAACAGAATATCAAGCGGAGTCCAAACGAAATAAAATCTTCGGGAACGTGATTTTCTCACCGAACGTGATCCAGGAGACTTGGACCCTACTCCAGGGAGTCAAAGAGGAGGTCACGAGGGTGGGGGGCGCCCCCCCCCCTAGGGCGCGCCCCCCTGCCTCGTGGGCCCCTCGGTGCTCCACCGACGTACTCCTTCCTCCTATATATACCTATGTACCCCAAAACGATCAGAACATGAGCTAAAAACCTAATTCCACCGTCGCAACTTTCTGTATCCACGAGATCCCATCTTGGGGCCTGTTCCAGAGCTTCGCCGGAAGAGGGCCGTCATCACGGAGGGCTTCTACATCATCCAAGCCCCTCCGATGAAGTGTGAGTAGTTTACCTCAGACTTTCGGGTCCATAGTTAGTAGCTAGATGGCTTCTTATCTCTTTTTCAATCTCAATACAAAGTTCTCCCCCTCTCTTGTGGAGATCTATTCGATGTAATCTTCTTTTGCAGTGTGTTTGTTGAGACCGATGAATTGTGGGTTTATGATCAAGTCTATCTATGAATAATATTTGAATCTTCTCTAAATTCTTTTATGTATGATTGGTTATCTTTGCAAGTCTCTTCGAATTATCCGTTTGTTTGGCCAACTAGATTGGTAGTTCTAGACATGGGAGAAGTGCTTAGCTTTGGGTTCGATCTTGCGGTGTCCTTACCTAGTGACAGAAGGGGCAGCGAGGCACGTATTGTATCGTTGCCATCGAGGATAACAAGATGGGGTTTATTTCATATTGCATGAATTTATCTCTCTACATCATTTCATCTTGCTTAAGGTGTTACTCTGTTTTTAACTTAATGCTCTATATGCATGCTGGATAGCGGTCGATGAGTGGAGTAATAGTAGTAGATGCAGAATCGTTTCGGTCTACTTGTCACGGACATGATGCCTATATACATGATCATGCCTAGATATTCTCATAACTATGCTCAATTCTGTCAATTGCTCAACAGTAATTTGTTCACCCGTCGTAGAATACTTATGCTCTTGAGAGAAGCCACTAGTGAAACCTATGGCCCCCGAGTCTATTCTCATCATATCAATATCCATCACTTTAATCTTGGTTTGCTTTTTACTTTACTTTTACTTTTTACTTTGCATCTTTATACCAAAAATACCAAAAATATTATATCTATCAGATCTCACTCTCATAAGTGACCGTGAAGGGATTGACAACCCCTAATAGCGTTGGTTGCGAGTAGCTATCGTTCTGTGCAGGTACGAGGGGCTTGAGCGTGGCCTCCTACTGGATTGATACCTTGGTTCTCATAAATTGAGGGAAATACTTACGCTACTCTGCTGCATCATCCCTTCCTCTTCGGGGAAAACCAACGCAAGCTCAAGACGTAGCACGGGGGGTGGAGGAAAGAATGAGTGGAGGAGAGGGGAGCCGAGAGGGGATAAGGTAATCTATGCCGACGGCATAGCCGTTGGCATAGTTTAAGATGCCACGTGGCAAACTATGCCGACGGCTATAGCATATCTGAAAACTAAAAAAATAGTACCACATTAAATACTTGGCTAATCCATACGAAGCAAGCTCCGGTATTCAGACTTTCGTTAGGAAAACAGAAAATTACTCTGAAACGGTCCATGCCCGGGCACCGGTCCGGTTTCCAAGCACTGAAGGTTTCAGAGTAATTGTTCGTTTTCCATGATGGATGCCGGCGTTTTTTATTTACAGTCTGCATTCGTGAACACCCGACACGGCCATCCCCGCCCCCCCCCTCCAGGTGTCGACGGCGGCGCCGTCTGTGGGGGGGGACACACCCAAAGACACATGCCGCCTCTTCAGACATGCCACCAGACCATCCCGCATGTATGAGGGTCTGGTGCGATGCTCCGATGGCATTGCTACCCCCTCTGAGTGTTGGGGAACGTAGCAGAAATTCAAAAATTTCCTACGTGTCACCAAGATCTATCTATGGAGAAACTAGCAACGAGGGGAAGGAGAGTGCATCTACATACCCTTGTAGATCGCTAAGCGGAAGCGTTCAAGTGAACGGGGTTGATGGAGTCGTACTCGTCGTGATCCAAATCACCGATGACCAAGTGCCGAACGCACGGGACCTCCGCGTTCAACACACGTACAGCCCGGTGACGTCTCCCATGCCTTGATCCAGCAAGGAGAGAGGGAGAGGTTGAGGAAGACTCCATCCAGCAGCAGCACAACGGCGTGGTGGTGATGGAGGAGCGTGGCAATCCTGCAGGGCTTCGCCAAGCACCACGGGAGAGGAGAAGTACTTGGGAGAGGGGAGAGGGCTGCACCAGAACATTGGTACGGCTGCCCTCCCACCCCCCACATATATATAGGGGCAAGGGAGAGGGGGGAAGGCGCAGCCTTGGCCCTTCCTCCAAGGAAGGGTGCGGCTAGGAGGAGTCCCTCCTCCCCAAGGCACCTCGGAGGTGCCTTCCCCCTTTAGGACTCTACCCTCCTCTTGTCCCTTTGGCGCATGGGCCTCTAGGGGCTGGTTCCCTTGGCCCATATAGGCGAAGGCGCACCCCCTACAGCCCATGTGGCCCCCCGGGGCAGGTGGCCCCACCCGGTGGACCCCCGGGACCCTTCCGGTGGTCCCGGTACAATACCGGTGACCCCGAAACTTGTCCGGTGACCAAAACAGGAGTTCCCATACATAAATCTTTACCTCCGGACCATTCCGGAACTCCTCGTGATGTCCGGGATCTCATCCGGGACTCCGAACAACATTCGGTAACCACATCAAACTTCCTTTATAACCCTAACATCATCGAACCTTAAGTGTGTAGACCCTAAGGGTTCGGGAGACATGCAGACATGACCGAGACGTTCTCCGGTCAATAACCAACAGCGGGATCTGGATACCCATGTTGGCTCCCACATGTTCCACGATGATCTCATTGGATGAACCACGATGTCAAGGACTTAATCAATCCCGTATACAATTCCCTTTGTCTAGCGGTACGATACTTGCCCGAGATTCGATCGTCGGTATCCCGATACCTTTGTTCAATCTCGTTACCGGCAAGTCTCTTTACTCGTTCCGTAACACATCATCCCATGATCAACTCCTTGATCACATTGTGCACATTATGATGATGTCCTACCGAGTGGGCCCAGAGATACCTCTCTGTTTACACGGAGTGACAAATCCCAGTCTCGATTCGTGCCAACCCAACAGACACTTTCGGAGATACCCGTAGTGCACCTTTATAGTCACCCAGTTACGTTGTGACGTTTGGCACACCCAAAGCACTCCTACGGTATCCGGGAGTTGCACAATCTCATGGTCTAAGGAAATGATACTTGACATTAGAAAAGCTTTAGCATAAGAACTACACGATCTAGTGCTATGTTTAGGATTGGGTCTTGTCCATCACATCATTCTCCTAATGATGTGATCCCGTTATCAACGACATCCAATGTCCATGGTCAGGAAACCGTAACCATCTATTGATCAACGAGCTAGTCAACTAGAGGCTTACTAGGGACATGGTGTTGTCTATGTATCCACACATGTATCTGAGTTTCCTATCAATACAATTCTAGCATGGATAATAAACGATTATCATGAACAAGGAAATATAATAATAATCAATTTATTATTACCTCTAGGGCATATTTCCAACAGTCTCCCACTTGCACTAGAGTCAATAATCCAGTTCACATCGATATGTGATTAACACTCAAGGTCACATCCCCATGTGACTAACACCCAAAGAGTTTACTAGAGTCAATAATCTAGTTCACATCGATATGTGATTAACACTCAAGGTCACATCCCCATGTGACTAACACCCAAAGAGTTTACTAGAGTCTAGTTCACATTACCATGTGATTAACACTCGATGAGTTCTGGCTTTGAACATGTTATGCTTGTGAGAAATGTTATAGTCAACGGGTCTAAAATTTTCAGATCCGTATGTACTTCGCAAATTTCTATGTCATCTTGTAGATGCAACTACTACGCTACATTTGGAGCTATTCCAAATAATTGTTCTACTATACGAATCCAGTTTACTACTCAGAATAATCTGGATTAGTGTCAAAGCTTGCATCGGCGTAACCCTTTACGACAAACTCTTTTACCACCTCCATAATCGAGAAAATTCCTTAGTCCACTAGTTACTAAGGATAACTTTGACCGGTGTCCTGCGATCCATTCTTGGATCACTCTTGTACCCCTTGACTGACTCATGGCAAGGCACAATTCAGGTGCGGTACACAGCATAGCACACTGTAGAGCCTACGTCTTAAGCATAGGGGACGACCTTCGTCCTTTCTCTCTATTCTGCCATGGTCGAGCTTTAAGTCTTAACTTCATACCTTACAACTCAGGCAAGAACTCCTTCTTTGACTGATCCATCTTGAACACCTTCAAGATCATGTCAAGGTATGTGCTCATTTGAAAATACCATTAAGCGTTTTTGATCTATCCTTATAGATCTTGATGCTCAATGTTCAAGTAGTTTAATCCAGGCTTTCCATTGAAAAACACTTTCCAAATAACCCTATATGCTTTCCAGAAATTCTACGTCATTTCTGATCAACAATATGTCAACAACATATATTCATCAGAAATTCTATAGTGCTCCCACTCACTTCTTTGGAAATACAAGTTTCTCATAAACTTTATATAAACCCAACTTTGATCATCTCATCAAAGCATACATTCCAACTCCGAGATGCTTACTCCAGTCCTTAGAAGGATAGCTGGAGCTTTGCATACTTATTAGCATCTTTCAGGATTGACAAAACCTTCCGGTTGTATCACATACAACCTTTCCTCAAAAATCGTCGAGGAAACAATGTTTTGACATCCTATCTGCAAGATTTCATAAATGATGCAGTAATTGCTAATATAATTCCAACAGACTCTTAGCATCGCTACGAATGAGAAAGTCTCATCATAGTCAACTCCTTGAACTTGTCGGGAAACACCTTAACGACAAGTCGAGCTTTCTCAATGGTGACACTTACCATCATTGTCTGTCTTCCTTTTAAAATCCATCTGTACTCAACAGCCTTACGACCATCAAGTAGTTCTTCCAAAGTCTACACTTTGTTTTCATACATGGATCCTACCTCGGATTTTATGGCCTCGAGCCATTTATCGGAATCCGGGCCCACCATCGCTTCTCCATGGCTCGTAGGTTCATTGTTGTCTAGCAACATGACTTCTAAGACAGGATTACGTACCACTCTGAAGTAGTATGCATCCTTGTCATCCCACGAGGTTTGGGAGTGACTTGATCCGAAGTTTCATGATCACTATCATAAGCTTCCACTTCAATTGGTGTAGGTGCCACAGGAACAACTCCCTGTGCCCTGTCACACACTAGTTGAAGAGACGGTTCAATAACATCATCAAGTCTCCACCATCCTCCCACTCAATTCTTTCGAGAGAAACTTTTTCTCGAGAAAGGACCCGATTCTAGAAACAATCCCTTGTTGCTTTCGGATCTGAGACAGGAGGTATACCCAACTGTTTTGGGTGTCCTATGAAGATGCATTTATCCGCTTAGGGTTCGAGCTTATCAGCCTGAAACTTTTTCACATAAGCGTCGCAGCCCCAAACTTTTAAGAAATGACAGCTTAGGTTTCTCTAAACCATAGTTCATACGGTGTCATCTCATCGGAATTACGTGGTGCCCTATTTAAAGTGAATGTGGTTGTCTCTAATGCCTAACCCATAAACTATCGTGGTAATTCGATAAGAGACATCATGGTATGCATCATATCCAATAGGGTGCAGTTATGATGTTCGGACACACCATCACACTATGGTGTTCCAGGCTGTATCAGTTGTGAAACAATTTCCACAATGTCTTAATTCTGTGCCAAACTCGTAATTCAGATATTCATCTCTATGATCATATCATAGATCTTTTATCCTCTTGTCACGATGATCTTTCAACTTCACCCTGAAATTACTTGAACCTTTCAATAATTCAGACTCATGATTCATCAAGTAAATATACTCAACATCTACTCAAATCATCTGTGAAGTAAGAACATAACGATATCCACTACACGCCTCAGCACTCATTGGACTGCATACATCAAAATGTATTACTTCCAGCAAGTTTCTTTCTAGTTCCATTTTACTGAAATCGAGGCTTTCAGTCATCTTGCCCATGTGGTATGATTTGCATGTCTCAAGTGATTCAAAATCAAGTGAGTCCAAACGCTCCATTTGCATGGAGTTTCTTCATGCATATACACCAATAGACATGGTTCGCATGCCTCAAACTTTTCAAAAATGAGTGAGCCCAAAGATCCATCAACATGGAGCTTCTTCATGCGTTTTACACCGATATGACTTAAGTGGCAGTGCCACAAGTAGGTGGTACTATCATTACTATCTTATATCTTTTGGCATGAACATGTGTATCACTATGATCGAGATTCAATGAACCATTCATTTTAGGTGCAAGACCATTGAAGGTATTATTCAAAATAAACAGAGTAACCGTTATTCTCCTTAAATGAATAACCGTATTGCGATAGACATAATCCAATCATGTCTATGCTCAACGCAAACACCAATCTCGATGGTAGAGGGAGCGTGCGATGCTTGATCATATCAACATTGGAAACACTTCCAACACATATCGTCAGCTCACCTTTAGCTAGTCTCCATTTCCGTAGCTTTTATTTCGAGTTACTAACACTTAGCAACCGAGCCGGTATCTAATACCCTGGTGCTACTAGGAGTACTAGCAAAGTACACATCAACACAATGTATATCCAATATACTTCTATCGACCTTGCCAACCTTCTAATCTACCAAGTATCTAGGGTAATTCTGCTCCAGTGGCTGTTCCCCTTATTACAGAAGCACTCAGTCTCAGGTTTGGGTTCAACCTTGGGTTTCTTCACTAGAGCAGCAGCTGATTTGCCGTTTCATGAAGTATCCCTTCTTGCCCTTGCCCTTCTTGAAACTAGTGGTTTCACAAACCATCAACAATTGATGCTCCTTCTTGATCTCTACTTTTGTGGTGTCAAACATCGCGAATATCTCTAGGATCATCATATATGTCCCTGATATATTATAGTTCATCACGAAGCTCAAGCAGCTTGGTGGTAATGACTTCGGAGAGCCATCACTATTTCATCTGGAAGATCAACTCCCACTTGATTCAAATGATTGTTGTACCTAGACAATTTGAGCACAAGCTCAACAATTGAGCTTTTCTCCTTAGTTTGCAGGTTAAGAAAATCGTCGGAGGTCTTATACCTCTTGACGTGGGCACAAGCCTGAAATCCCAATTTCAGCCCTCGAAACATCACATATGTTTCGCGACGTTTCAAAACGTTTTCGGTGCCTCAACTCTAAACCGTTTAGCATTACGCACTGAACTATCATGTAGTCATCAAAACGTGTATGTCAGATGTTCGCAACATCCACAGACGACGTTCGAGGTTCAGCACACTGAGCGGTGCATTAAGGACATAAGCCTTCTATGAAGCAATGAGGACAATCCTCAGTTTACGGACCTAGTCCGCATAATTGCTACTATCAACTTTCAACTAAATTTTCTCTAGGAACATATCTAAATAGTAGAACTGAAGCGCGAGCTACGACATAATTTGCGAAGACCTTTTGACTATGTTCAGGATAATTAAGTTCATCTTATGAACTCCCACTCAGATAGACATCCCTCTAGTCATCTAAGTGATTACATGATCCGAGTCAACTAGGCCGTGTCCGATCATCACGTGAGACAGACTAGTCAACATCGGTGAACATCTTCATGTTGATCGTATCTACCATACGACTCATGCTCGACCTTTTGGTCTCTTGTGTTCCGAGGCCATGTCTATACACATGCTAGGCTCGTCAAGTCAACCTAAGTGTTTCGCGTGTGTAAATCTGTCTTACACCCGTTGTATGTGAACGTCTGAATCAAACACCCGATCATCACGTGGTGCTTTGAAACAACGAACTGTCGCAATGGTGCACAGTTAGGGAGAACACTTTCTTGAGATTTTTAATGAGGGATCATCTTATTTACTACCGTCATTCTAAGTAAACAAGATGTATAAACATGATAAACATCACATGCAATCAAATAATAGTGACATGATATGGCCAATATCATATAGCTCCTTTGATCTCCATCTTGGGGCTCCATGATTATCTTGTCACCGGCATGACACCATGATCTCCATCATCATGATCTCCATCATCGTGTCTCCATGAAGTTGTCACGTCATCTATTACTTCTACTACTACAGCTAACGGTTAGCAATAAAGTAAAGTAATTACATGACGTTTATGTTGACACGCAGGTCATAAATAAATTAAGACAACTCCTATGGCTCCTGCCGGTTGTCATACTCATCGACATGCAAGTCGTGATTCCTATTACAAGAACATGATCAATCTCATACATCACATATATCATTCATCACATCCTTTTGGCCATATCACATCACATAGCATACCCTGCAAAAACAAGTTAGCCGTCCTCTAATTGTTGTTTGCATGTTTTACGTGGCTGCTATGGGTTTCTAGCAAGAATGTTTCTTACCTACGCAAAACCACAATGTGATATGCCAATTGCTATTTACCCTTCATAAGGACCCTTTTCATCGAATCCGATCCGACTAAAGTGGGAGAGACAGACACCCGCTAGCCACCTTATGCAACTAGTGCATGTTTGTCGGTGGAACCGGTCTCACATAAGCGTACGTGTAAGGTTGGTCCGGGCCGCTTCATCCCACGATGCCGCTGAATCAAGATAAGACTAGTAACGGCAAGCATATTGAACAAAATCAACGCCCACAACTACTTTGTGTTCTACTCGTGCATAGAAACTACGCATAGACCTAGCTCATGATGCCACTGTTGGGGAACGTAGCAGAAATTCAAAAATTTCCTACGTGTCACCAAGAACTATCTATGGAGAAACTAGCAACGAGGGGAAGGAGAGTGCATCTACATACCCTTGTAGATCGCTAAGCGGAAGCATTCAAGTGAACGGGGTTGATGGAGTCGTACTCGTCGTGATCCAAATCACCGATGACCAAGTGCCGAACGCACGGCACCTCCGCGTTCAACACACGTACAGCCCGGTGACGTCTCCCATGCCTTGATCCAGCAAGGAGAGAGGGAGAGGTTGAGGAAGACTCCATCCAGCAGCAGCAATATGGCGTGGTGGTGATGGAGGAGCGTGGCAATCCTGCAGGGCTTCGCCAAGCACCACGGGAGAGGAGAAGTACTTGGGAGAGGGGAGAGGGCTGCACCAGAACATTGGTATGGCTGCCCTCCCACCCCCCACATATATATAGGGGCAAGGGAGAGGGGGGAAGGCGCAGCCTTGGCCCTTCCTCCAAGGAAGGGTGCGGCTAGGAGGAGTCCCTCCTCCCCAAGGCACCTCGGAGGTGCCTTCCCCCTTTAGGACTCTACCCTCCTCTTGTCCCTTTGGCGCATGGGCCTCTAGGGGCTGGTTCCCTTGGCCCATATAGGCCAAGGCGCACCCCCTACAGCCCATGTGGCCCCCGGGGCAGGTGGCCCCACCCGGTGGACCCCCGGGACCCTTCCGGTGGTCCCGGTACAATACCGGTGACCCCGAAACTTGTCTGGTGACCAAAACAGGACTTCCCATATATAAATCTTTACCTCCGGACCATTCCGGAACTCCTCGTGACATCCGGGATCTCATCCGGGACTCCGAACAATATTCGGTAACCACATACAAACTTCCTTTATAACCCTAGCATCATCGAACATTAAGTGTGTAGACCCTACGGGTTCGGGAGACATGCAAACATGACCGAGACGTTCTCCGGTCAATAACCAACAGCGGGATCTGGATACCCATGTTGGCTCCCACATGTTCCACGATGATCTCATCAGATGAACCATGATGTCAAGGACTTAATCAATCCCATATACAATTCCCTTTGTCTAGCGGTACGATACTTGCCCGAGATTCGATCGTCGGTATCCCGATACCTTTGTTCAATCTCGTTACCGGCAAGTCTCTTTACTCATTCCGTAACACATCATCCCGTGATCAACTCCTTGATCACATTGTGCACATTATGATGATGTCCTACCGAGTGGGCCCAGAGATACCTCTCCGTTTACACGGAGTGACAAATCCCAGTCTCGATTCGTGCCAACCCAACAGACACTTTCGGAGATACCCATAGTGCACCTTTATAGTCACCCAGTTACGTTGTGACGTTTGGCACACCCAAAGCACTCCTACGGTATTCGGGAGTTGCACAATCTCATGGTCTAAGGAAATGATACTTGACATTAGAAAAGCTTTAGCATACGAACTACACGATCTAGTGCTATGCTTAGGATTGGGTCTTGTCCATCACATCATTCTCCTAATGATGTGATCCCATTATCAACGACATCCAATGTCCATGGTCAGGAAACCGTAACCATCTATTGATCAACGAGCTAGTCAACTAGAGGCTTACTAGGGACATGGTGTTGTCTATGTATCCACACATGTATCTGAGTTTCCTATCAATACAATTCTAGCATGGATAATAAACGATTATCATGAACAAGGAAATATAATAATAATCAATTTATTATTGCCTCTAGGGCATATTTCCAACACCGAGGGCCCCCATCCCGCCTAACGCTGGAGCGGTTGACCACGAGATCTAGCCCTTTGACTTTCCATGGACGGCTTTGACCAGTGGACCTCTCCACCCGGTTGTGTTAGGTCAGCCCATAGGAACACCTAGGAGCAACATCCGGGCTAAACCCACAACAAGATCCTCTCCATGTAGACCCGACGCGTCCGTTTCCCCCCTCCAGGTGCTGGCAGCGGCGCCGTCCGTAAGGGGGCCCACACCCCGGAGACGCGTGCCAGGCATTTGCAACCGCCACAACACTTCCAGACTTGTGAGAGGCCGCCTACGCAAGATTTGGCGGCATGCTAGCCCCCGGAGGCCACCGGCCACAATCGTAGACATGCGAAGGGAAATCCGCGTAGAGGGAAGTGTCCAGATACTTCTCCATCACGAAAAATTATGAAAAATTACCATCAGTCATATAGCACATGTGCCCCCATCATGTAAAAAACTCATGATTTTATCGCGCTTTGAGTATTTAATAATATTCACGCTGCACCATTACCGCAAAACGTCTAGTACTGTGTCATCGCCGTCCGTTAGGGGGGCCACACCCTAAAAATGTGTGCCGCCTCTTCACACATGCCACCACACCTCCCAGCATGTATGAGGGCCCGATGCGATGCTCCGGTGGCATTGCTACCCCCAGGACCCCCGTCCCGCCTAACGCTGGGGTGGTTGACCACGAGATCTAGCCCATTCACTTTCCACGGACGGGCTTTGACCAGTGGACCTCACCACCCAGTTGTCTTAGGTCAGTGAGTCCTGGATTAAGGGGTCATTGGGCGTCCGGCATGGGTGACATGGGCCGGACTAATGGGCTATGAAGATACAAGACAGAAGACTCTCTCCCGTGTCCGGATGGAACTCTCCTTGGCGTGGATGGCAACCCTGTCGTTCGGATATGAAGATTCCTTTCTCTCGAACCGACTTTGTACAACCCTAGTCCCCTCCGGTGTCTATATAAACCGGAGGCTTTAGTCCATAGAGGCAACCACAATCATACAGGCTAGACTTCTAGGGTTTTAGCCATTACGATCTCGTGGTAGATCAACTCTTGTAATCCTCATACTCATCAATATCAATCAAGAAGGATGTAGGGTATTACCTCCATCAAGAGGGCCCGAACCTGGGTAAAACACCGTGTCCCCTGCCTCCTGTTACCATCGACCTTAGACGCATAGTTCGGGACCCCCTACCCGAGATCCGCTGGTTTTGACACCGACATTGGTTCTTTCATTGAGAGTTCCACTGTGTCACCGTCAGAAGGTTCGATGGCTTCATCCATCATCTGCAACAATGCTGCCCTAGGGGAGGTTTTTCTCCCCGGCCAGATCTTCGTATTCGGCGGCTTCGCACTGTGGGCCAACGCCATCTAGAGCAGATCGACAACTACGCCCCAGGTCACCAGATTAGTTTTGGAAACATGGATTATGTCGCTGATATCCGAGGAGACTTGATCTTCCAAGGATTCACGACCCCAACCTCCGCTCTGGCCTTAGAGCTGGAGCGCCTCGCCAGGACCGAAGACGGGATTTCTAAACCCGCCGGACTATCTGTGGCCACAAGGCCTAGTGCCACAGAGCCAGAGGAAGCAGTGTCGCCGGCAACCATCACAAAGCCGGACTCTTCCTCGGACACTGGCTCCGAACTCTCAGAGTCAGCATCGTGTGAGCTCGGCCGAGGAATTCCCTTCCCGCCATACTCCATGGATTCTTTTCTCCCTCGGCAAACCTCACCTTTAAGCGAGGCCCTGGACTTGATGTGATCCCTCGTGATTACAGAGGAGCAACGTCCGAACTACGCCCAGCCTGGACTAGGGGCTGAGAGCGGGGAATTTGATGTCCCACCCAGCACCCACTTCATCGCCATTGTCGAGGAATTAATTGACATGCTCGATTACGGCTCTGAAGACATCGACGATATGGACGAGGATGCCGGAGAGGAGCCAGCCGAAAACCCGCCATTTACCAGACGCTGGACGGCCACCTCTTCGTATGACGTGTACATGGTGGATACCCCCAAGGAGGGTGACATCGATAATGAGAAAAATCAAGTTGAGGATAAACCTCCCGAGATACAACCAAAGCGTCGACGGCGCCACTCTAAATCACGCCGCAACAAAGACAAAAATACCGGCACGAGAGACAACAATACTCTGGATGATGCCAAAGACCAAGAAAACCCCTTCGAGCAAAACTCTGAACAAGACGATCGATAGGATGGGCAAGTTAGCCCAGATGAACAGGCTGCAAACGTAGACTCGGAGGACAGTAATTACCTTCCACCCTCCGAGGATGAGGTGAGCCTCGGCGACGAAGACTTTATCGTGCCCGAGGAACCTCCCGAGTAGGAGCGCTTTAAGAAACGAATAAGAGCCACTACAAGGAGCCTGAAAAATAAACAGCAGCAGCTTCAAGCTGATCAAGATCTACTCAACGGCAGATGGACTAATGTCCTGGGAGCTAAGGAATATGGCCTCGTGCGCCCAACCAAAAGTTACCCGAAGCGTAAACTGCTACCTCAATTCGACGACAAGGCAGGCGAGCCCGTACCAGCAACACGTAATGCGGCTGACCGACCACCACGTGGCCGGGACAAAACGGCAACTCAAGCCGAACACCGGCCCATACTATCTCGCCATAAAGGCAGAGACACAACAGTTCGGGGATACACATATGAGCTGCGGTAGGACCTGAAGAATAAAGCAGGTCCGGCCAGATCGATCTACGGATCGCGGGGGCGTGCCCCGACGCGCGACGACGGCTATCAAGCCGAACATGACAAGCACAATCACGTCTGGGCCGAAAACCGCAGACGGACTCCATCCGAACTACGTCGCGATCTGGCCTGATATAGAGGCGCCGCACACCTCCTCTGCTTCACTGATGAAGTAATGGAACATGAATTCCCAGAAGGGTTTAAACCCATGAATATCGAATCATATGATGGAACAACGGATCACACGGTATGGATTGAAGACTTTATTCTCCATATTCATATGGCCCGCGGTGATGATCTTCATGCCATCAAATACCTCCCCCTAAAACTCAAGGGACCGGCCCGACACTGGCTGAATAGCCTGCCCAAAAACTCTATTGGCAGCTGGTAAGACCTAGAAGACGCCTTCCGCGACAACTTCCAAGGCACATATGTTAGACCTCCGGATGCCGATGACTTAAGTCACATAGTTCAACAGCCCGGAGAGTCAGCCAGGAAATTCTGGACCAGGTTCTTAACTAAAAAGAACCAGATCATCGACTGCCCTGATGCTGAAGCCCTAGCAGCCTTTAAGCATAGCATCCGCGGCGAATGGCTCGCCTGACACCTCGGCCAAGAAAAGCCAAAGTCCATGGCAGCCCTCATGTCACTTATGACCCGCTTCTCTGCAGGCGAAGATAGTTGGCTAGCCTATAGCAATAATAATGCAAGCGAACCTGGCACCTCCAAAACCAAGAATAGCAACGCAAGACCCGACGCAACAGGCATAAGCGTTGAAACAATGGTGACAATACTGATGACACGGCAGTCAACGCCGGATTCAGTGGCTCCAAGTCTGGTTAGTTGAAGAAGCCATATAAAAGGAATAATCAGGGCTCTTCTAGCTTGGACCGCATACTCGATCGTCCATGTCAGATCCACGACACCCCTGATAAACCAGCCAATCATACCCACCGGAGTTGTTGGGTCTTTAAACAGGCCGGCAAGTTAAACGCCGAAGACAAGGAGAAGGGGTTGTAAAGCGAGAATGACAATGAGGAGCCCCGTCCGCCGAACGGGGGGACAGAAGAAGTTTCACCCCAGGTTAAAACGGTGAACATGATATACGTTACCCATATCCCTAAGAGGGAGTGCAAACATACGCCCAGGGACATCTATGCGATAGAGCCAGTCACCCCAAAATTCAACACATGGTTGTCCTGCCCGATCACTTTTGATCGCAGGGACCATCCGACCAGTATCCGTCATGGCGGTTCAGCCGCACTGGTCCTCGACCCAATCATCGATGGATTCCACCTCTCGCGAGTCCTCATGGATGGTGGCAGCAGCCTCAACCTACTCTATTAGGATACAGTCCGCAAAGTGGGCATAGATCCATCAAGGATCAAGCCCACAAAAACTACCTTTAAAGGAGTAATACCAGGTGTAGAGGCCCTATGAACGGGTTCAATCACACTAGAAGTCCTCTTTGGATCTCCGGACAACTTCCGAAGCGAGGACTTGATCTTCTATATCGTCTCCTTCCGCAGTGGCTATCATGCACTGCTCGGACGAACTGCATTTGCATGATTCAATGTCGTGCCACGCCCGTATTGATGAGACTCCCGCAATAAGGGGACACGATCTCTGCTTTGACAAGATGTGCTGATAAAACTGCATCTTGAAACATGGAGCGGGAGGCTAAAGAAAAAATGGTTCAAAATAATGATCGGGCTGTGACAAGATGTCACGCTACAAAAGTTGTCAGTGGATTGGACTCATAAAATATTATACTCTCTGCGTGCATGTGCGGTACTCGTTTTGCAGAGCCGAACACGTTTTCTGTATTCGGAGGCTGTTTTGGAGCATTCAGATGAGGAACCCGCCTTGCAATGCCGAAGACAATATACGCGTCGGACACATCGTCATTGAAGCCTGGTTCATGGGCTACTGAGGGAGTCCTGGATTAAGGTGTCCTCGGGCGTCTGGCCTGTGTGACATGGGCCGGACTAATGGGCTCTGGAGATACAAGATAGAAGACTCTCTCCCGTGTCCGGATGGGACTCTCCTTGGCATGGATGGCAAGCCTGGCATTCGGATATGAAGATTCCTTTCTCTGTAACCGACTTTGTACAACCCTAGTCCCCTCCGGTGTCTATATAAACCGAAGGGTTTAGTCCATAGAGGCAATCACTATCATACAGGCTAGACTTCTAAGGTTTTAGCCATTACGATCTCATGGTAGATCAACTCTTGTAATCCTCATACTCATCAATATCAATCAAGCAGGACCTTGGGTATTACCTCCATCAAGAGGGCCCGAACCTGGGTAAAACACCGTGTCACCTGCCTCCTATTACCATTGACCTTAGACGCATAGTTCGGGCCCATAGGAACACCTGGGAGCAACATCCGGGCCAAACCCATAGCAAGATCCCCTCCGTGTAAACCCGACACGTCCGTTTCCCCCCTCCATGTGCCGTCGGCGGCGCCGTCCGTGAGGGGGGATGATGTGGAGCATCCCAAGGTCATCCCCACGGACCTACCATCGTCTCACCAAGTGCCTAGTGGACCCAGGACACGAACACGTGCAAGAGCTCTCGGAACCGAGGTGACATATCTCCTCTCACAATTCCACTTCAATGCACATGAGACATGGCTACTACCTCAAACGGACACATTGTGCATACTCAGGTATCAAGGAGTTGGCCATGAAGAAGTTAAGGAGCAAGGAGAATCAGAAGAGGAAGATGGGCGTGAAGACGGAGAAGAAGAAGAGCTGCGGACGAAGCCCCAGCCACGGACGACCGGTCGGGACCGGACATCCGGAGCCTGAAGCCCCAGCCGAACTACAGTGAGCGGACGTCCGGCCAGGACCGGGCGACCAGCAACCCCGCACCCGAGCCAAACGAGCGGAAGTCCGACGCCACCGGATGTCTGGCAACCGGACGACCGGCCACTTCCGTAAATCCGCTACATCAACATCTGAGCCAGAACAAGTGGACGACCGACGACTACCACACGACCGGCAACTACCGGATGTCCGGACGCCCGTAAGCCACCGGACGACCGGCCCCCAGCGAACGTCCGGTACCTGTCTGTGCACAGGATTCGGGCCCGAGGCCCATGTACCGCCTCCTTTCGCCCCCATTTGCACTAAGACTATAAATATACCTCCTATTCCTCCTAGCTAGGGTAAGAAAAGGATTAGCTCATATTTCATGTGAGAGCTTCGCTCATCCACTTGGTTACCTTCTCCTTGGAGATAGCGCCTCCTCGAAGAAGATCCCCCAAGCGGATTCAAGACCCCTTCACGGGAAGAACCTCAAGACCTCCTCATGGAGAAGACCGGCTACCTTTGTATCGTCCTTAGTTGACCATGGATTGTGTGATCTCTTATGTACTCAAGGATCTAGCATATGTGTGACTATTTCTTATTGGTTTAGTGATTCTCTCGTGTTTCCCCTTGTGTTTCCCCTCGTGTTCTTCATGTTCATTGCGGGATCCGCTCCTTTCGTCAAAGATCGGCCCCTAGGGTTCCTACCCTATATCATCTTGGTACCTAGAGCCACGTTGATCACGATTTCGGAGCCTCCCCTTTGTGTTTCTAGCCTTGTTTTCTTTGATTTTGTCCCTAATTCGAACATTCCCCAAACAATAGCCCCAATTTTTTGTGTGATTTGTTCGTGTGTTGAAATTTTGTTGGATTTGTGTAACACCCACAGTGCGGCTATATCTCCCACGTGTCGGGGCACGACTTAGAGGCATAGCCGCATGGTAGGCATGTCGCAAGAGGGGTAATCTTTACACATCCCATGTACTGAATAAGAAAGGGATAAAGAGTCGGCTTACAATCGCCACTTCACACAATACATAAATATATCATACATAATCCAGAATACAATCAAGGTCCGACTACAGAACCAAAATAAAGAAAGACCACACCAAATTCTAGATCCCCGATCGTCCCAACTGGGCTCCTCTACTGATCATCCAGAAAAGAAACATAGTAACGGCCCGAATCCTCGTCGAACTCCCACTTGAGTTCGGTAGCGTCCCCTGCACTGGCATCATCAGCACCTGCATCTGTTTGGAAGTATCTGTGAGTCACGGCCACTCAGCAATCTCACATCCTCGCGATCAAAACTATTTAAGCTTAAAGGTAGGAAAGGGGTAGTGAGGTGGAGCTGCAGCAAAGCACTAAGCATATATGGTGGCTAACGTACGCAAAAGAGAGCGGGAAGAGAAGCAAAGCACGGTCGAGAAGCTAATAGTGATCAAGAAGTGATCCTGAAGCTACTTACGTTCAAGCATAACACGAGACCGTGTTCTCCTCCCGGACTCCGCTGAAAAGAGACCATCACGGCTACACACGCGGTTGATTCATTTTAGTTAAGTTAAGTGTCAAATTTTCTACAACCGGATATTAACAAATTCCCATCTGCCCATAACCGCGGGCACGGCTTTCGAAAGTTCAAAACACTGCAGGGGTGTCCCAACTTAGCCCATCACAAGCTCTGACGGTCAACGAAGGATATTCCTTCTCCTAGGAAGACCCGATCAGACTCGAAATCCCGGTTACAAGACATTTCGACAATGGTAAAACAAGACCAGCAAAGCCACCCGATGTGCCGACAAATCCCCATAGGAGTCGCACGTATCTCGTACTCAGGGCACACCCGATGGGCAAGACGTCGGGTTGGCATAAACCCTGGTTGCCCAGGGGGGCGCCGGACATCGCCCAGTTTGGACCAACACTCAGAGGAGCACTGGCCCGGGGGTTAAAAATAAAGATGACCCTTGAGTCATCGAAACCCAAGGGAACAAGGCTTAGGTGGAAAGTGGTAAAAACAAGGTTGGGCCTGGCTGGAGGAGTTTTATTCAAGGCGAACTGTCAAGGGGTTCCCATAACACCCAACCGCGTAAGGAACGCAATATCAAGGAACATAACACCGGTATGACGGAAACTACGGCAGCAAGAGTGGAACAAAACACCAGGCCGAAGGCCGAGCCTTCCACCCTTTACCAAGTATATAGATGCATTAAAGTAAACAAGATATAATAATGATATCCCAACTAAAATCCATGTTCCAAACAAGGAACAAACTTCATCTTCGCCTGCAACTAGCAACGCTATAAGAGGGGCTGAGCAAAGCGGTAACATAGCCAAACAACGGTTTGCTAGGAAAGGTGGGTTAGTGGCTTGACATGGCAATATGGGAGGAATGATAAAGCAAGTGGTAGGTATCGTGGCATAGCAATAGAGCGAGCAACTAGCAAGCAAAGATAGAAGTGATTTCGAGGGTATGGTCGTCTTGCTTGCAATGTTCTCAGAGTTGATGAAAACTTGATCCTCGTTACCATACTCAACAGGTTCCTCGATCACGTACTCCTCTCCCAGCTCTACCCAAGGCAAGAACACAAGCAAAGGCCCAACAATCAATCACTGTAAACCGGTTCGTGTTAAGTCACACGGTAAACAGTTAAGACAGACAGGTAAAACAGGCAGTTAACCCAGACGGTAAACCGGCAGGTTGTTAAACCGGCTGACAGTTAAGATAAGAGTTAAGTCAGATGATAACTCAGCAGACAATCATAAACCGGCAGACCATCTTAATCCGGCACCAATTATAACCCGGCAGACAGTGATAACTGGGTTTCCAGGAGTTATGAAGCCCGAGACGTTATGAAGCCCAAGATGTTAAGAAGCCCATGAAGAGAAGTCATAATAGTTAAGTCTTAAGTCCGAGTTGGACTCTACATGTAACCCGCCCCTTCAACTTATATAAGGAGGGGCAGGGCTCCCCAAAGAGGGACAAGGAAGAAAAAACAATCTTAAAGGGTTAGGGTTAACTGGGAGAGTCGGTTTACGGCGACTTCCTCATGATCATAATGAGATCTAGCCACAAACAACATGTAGGGCTATTACCAGATAATGTTTCCCGGGGCCCGAAGCTGTCTAAATCCTTTTCTTGTGTTGCGTCTCTCGATTCAGCTCAACCCTTCTGAAGCTACCACATAGATGTGTTGGCCTCACGACTAAGTCCTCACACTAGGACATCTGCCGTGACAACTCCACAATAGTTGGCGCCCACCGTGGGCCTGCGCACGGTGGTGTTGAGTTCTTGGAGGGAGCTCTTCAAGGAACAAGAAGCTCGCGATTTGTTGAACAAAGAGGAACCGATTTGGAAGGATCTATAACGACCCCATAACAATCAGCCGGAATGACATACGAGATTTGAGATGAGAGAAATTTAGGATTATGTTTTTTACAAGACGCCGGAAAAAAAATCATGGCGATCTACCGAGACCGAGACAAAGTATTGTTTGAGCTATCCTGGCCTCGGATGGAGTATGGTGGTTAGTCCATGATACAAATACCAGAGCTGTCGGATCATGAGTCGTCCACTCAGTTGCAATATCCGGATTAAGGAAAAATCATCAAAGATCAAAATCAATTCTGAGACGCTCAAGTCCAGACACGACCCGGCGTTGCGGCGAGTCACCATGCACCCGGAGATTTAATCGCTGCTACTATTCATCTGACGGAATCCCACGTATGTACATACCAAAGGAAAAGTGCTACTCCCTCCGTCACATAATATAAAAACATTTTTGACACTACACTAGTGTTAAAAACGTTTTTATATTATGAGACGGGGCGATAGATTAGTAGTACTACTTAAGCTAGTACCCTGCCACGTGAAGTTCATCATCAAATATTCTTTTTGAGAAGAGGGCCAGTACCACTTGAGTATTACTAGATCAGATATGTTTTGCCCTTAATTACTACATCCATCCGAGTTGGAAGAGATCGAGTACTGCTAGCGGATCATCAGAGCAAGTTTCAAAGAAAAGAAAAATATATGAGAAGGGAGGGCCACGACTCGGAAGCAGATTCTCCACGGGATTGAATTCCTCTGTTGACTCGTTCTGTTGACCCGTCGAACTACACCCGGAGCTGCAGCAATAGCGCTTTTGTTACAAGCCATCACTACCGTATCTCGCTTTAGCTCTGTTGACCCGCCGGGCTACACTGCGGGTTGTTGTTGTCGCTCGCCCAGCAGCCTTGAACCGGCCCCGCCTCTGAACCGCCGAGCACGCCTCTGAGTCGCCACCGAGCATGCCTCCGCTGGTCGATCCGCTGCGGCTGTTCTGAGCCGTCATCCGCCGCGGCCGCTCCGAGTCGCCCCAGCCTTACTCTGCCTTTACAAGCCGTTGTTCGTCTCCGCCTCAAAATCGCGGACGCGCCATTGAGCCGCCCTCGCCCGGTGCGGTCTCGAGCCGTCACCAATATGTTGATCCGCCACATGCTGTTCCGATTCTACCGAAAATCAGCATGGTCTCGAGCCCAGCCTTGCGTCGCCTCCATCGGTGAGCCGTGAGCCGGCCTGCCGGAATGCATCTATCACCCGTCGCCCTGAACCGGCCATGGCTGCGCCTCTCCGATCCGCCGCTGCCGCGGATGCACCTTCATCGACCCGCCTTGCAACCCGCCGGGCGCCGAGTCATCGCCATCTCATCCTTGCGATGAGCTGCCGCGGCCTGACCTTGAGCCGTTGCCACGAGCCGCCGGCCGCTGGGACTGGCCCCGAGCCACCTCGCTGCTCACCTCCTCCTCAACCGAGGCCTCGCGAGTCGCACCTGCTCTAGAGCCGCTCCTTTGAGCCGCTACTACCACCTCCGCTGTGAGTGAACCGCCCCCTGCTCCGTTGACACGCCGGGACTCGCCTGGCGGTTCGTACGTCTGCGTCCTCGTTTCCACTGACGCCGCCTAGACATCCTGCTGCTGAGCTGTTTCATGATAAACCGCCGTGGCCCAGTGGCGCTAAACCGGAGCGACCTCTGCTTACATCAAATCGCCGCCTACAAGCCGCCTTACCACGCCGCTCTGAGCCGCCGCCATTGGCGAGTCACCATGCCTCGGTGGCTGCACCTGCGCCACCACGCTTCAAGCCGGTCCGGCCTCGCGGCCATTTCAACCATGGCATCGAGCCTCCACTCTTCGCCCTGTTGCTGTTTTCTTTAAATATGCCATGGTCAGGCACCACTAAGCTGGTTGCTGCCTCCAGGATGCCGCTTCTCCTGTGCCTGCAAACCGGCCCGCCCTTTGCTTCGCGCCGCTGCTGCATTACATGCGCCCTGGGCCAGCTTGCACCATTGCGCGTCCCGTCCGTGCGGTTCGTGACAAGCCTATCAGTCTTCCGCTATAACTCGCCGACTCTACTAAACCGCCGTCATTGTTGACTTGTCTTGTACCACGACGAGGGCACCGGTTTACCACCCGCCGATGAACCGGCCCTCACCACCTGGCTACACCTCGAGCCGCCTCGGTCTCCCTTGGCTGTCACGCCCCGAGTCGCCGTGGCCGAGCTGCTGCCTACACCACGGAAAACCTCAACTCGGACTCGTACTGCTTCCGACGGTTGCCTCCGCCGCTTCTTCTGTGGCCTCGCACTTCTCCGCGTCGTTGTTTAATGTACCTCGGCCGCCCTTGATGACCGGGCCACTTCCGGCGCGGTGACAAGCCGTCCCTGCTCAAACTTACTCCGCCAGCTGCAGGAGCGCTGATGGATTCACACAGTTGTGGCCTACGACCGCCTCGTTGCTGTGGTCCATGGTCACCTTGAACCGCCATCACGCGAGCTCGCGCCTGTGGCCCTGAGTTTCTGCGCTGAGTAGCCGCTTCAGTTCGCCACTCGCCACAAGTTGCCTCAGCAGATTCTTTAAGTCAGCCGCCACCAAGGTCGCCTCACCCCTCGTCTGCCATGGTTGTTTTCTTTTTTTGAGGGAAATGCCATTATGGCGGTTTATATTTCATGTGCAAACATCGATACATCGTTTGTCAATACATCTACTAGAAAATCCGGAGGCTCCGATTTCCAGACAATGGTTCTAGAGACCTCCAAATTTCTAGCCAACAAATCTGCCGCCATATTGGCCTCCCTAGGACAATGAGAAAATTCTATTGAAATAAAATTACGAGCTAAAAATGAGCATTCTTCATAAATTGCCGCTGCCGGACCAAGTGAGTTTCCTCTGTTTTGCATGATCTCAATAACTTCCATGCAATCACCTTCTACGCAAATTTTGTTACATCCCATTTCATTGGCAAGGAGGAGTCCATCTCGTAATCCCCGTGCTTCTGCCGTTGCCACATCTTGTACGAATGGGATATTGCTACATGATGCTGCCACAAAGAAGCCCGTATGGTCCCGTAGAATCGCACCTGTTGCCCCGGTGCCGCTGTCACTATCAAAACCAGCATCAAAATTCAGTTTAAGCATGCCCTCCAATGGCTTCTCCCAGCCATGTCTCTTTATTCTGCCCTTCTTTGAATTTGCTCTTGAGAAATTTTCGCAAGTGCTGAAATTGCTTGCGCCGATCTAGTGGGTTCATATAGTTGCTCACCATGGGTATAGCTACGTCGCTCCCATCATAAATACCACACCGCTGTGGCAACAAGGTCATTGCGCTAGACATCACAGACCAACGCCTTCGTTGGGTTCTTGGACATAAGCAGATCAGCCGTAACTGAGCCGCTCTCCCTTTCCATCATGCAAACCTCGTTAACCACTGATGCCAAACCAAGAAGGCGCCAAACTTGTTGAACACGCGGGCATAGGAAGAGAGCATGTCGAAAGCTCTCACAATCTGAGTTACACAAAGGGCATTGAGAACTAGTTATTATGTGTCTATTTGCAAGAACTCCTTGACATGGGATCGCTCCGAGTAAAGTTTTCCACACGTGGATTTTTACTTTTGATGGCACATTCAATTTCCAAACGGTCCTCCAAACTGGACTAGTACTTCAGGCTTGTATTGAGTTAGTCATCCTCAACTTTCGTCCATGTTGGTGCTCCCATTCTTCATGATAGGCCGAGTTCACCGTAAATGATCCACTCCTATGTAAATGCCAAGAAACAAAGTCCTCCATCATCCCTACAGCCAATGGGATATTCAGAATACGTTGTGCATCAATTGGCCAAAACAACTCATGAATCAACTGTGCATCCCACACTCTGTTATCCGCATCAATTAATTCAGACACCTTGGTGATCACAATGTTAGCTCTAGGTGTCATAACCTTTCGAGTGGGGCTGCTTGGTATCCATGTGTCCTCCCATATATTTATCTGTGACCCATCTCCTACTCGCCATATATTCCCTCTCTTGAAAGTTTGAATGCCATACCAAAGACTTTGCCAAGTGTAAGAGCTACCCTTCTTAAGACTGCAATTAAGTAGATCACCCTCAGGAAAATATTTTGCTCTCAAGACTGTAGCACATAAAGAGTCTGGTTCACATAGAAGCCTCCAACACTGTTTAGCAAGGAGAGCCAAATTAAAGCAGTGTAAATCTCTGAATCCCATACCACCTCTCTCCTTCGGTACACATATCTTCCACCAGGCAAACCAATGCATATGCTTTTTCAAGTCATCATCACCCCACCAGTATTTAGACATGGCAGAAGTTATAGCACTGCATATCTGTTTAGGTAATTTAAACACTGACATAGCGTAAGATGGAATTGCCTGGATGATTGACTTTAATAAAATCTCTCTTCCTCCATAAGATAGTAACTTCTCTTTCCACCCTCTAATTCTGCTAAGTACTCTATCAATGAGATGTTGGAAGCAATCAGAGTGGTCCACACCCACAATTGGGGGTAGCCCCAAGTATTTGTCTGTAATCGCCTCTGCCATTATGTTTAGGGTGGTACAAACCTCCACCCTAGTCTCAACGGGTGTACATGGACTGAAAAAGATGGTAGACTTGGCCTCACTCACCATCTGACCTGAAGCTGTACAATAATCATCTAGAGCTCTTCGAAGACTAGTTGCATTCGTAGCGTCTGCTCACATCAAGATTAATGAATCATCAGCAAAAAGAAGATGTGACACCGAGGGGGCGTCTTTGCACACCTTAACTCCCAATAAATTCCTAGACTCCTCCTCATGCGATAAAAGACTTGAAAGGCCTTCCGCACAGAGCAAAAACAAGTAAGGGGAGAGGGGGTCCCCTTGTCTGAGCCCCCTCGAAGGAATAAAATAATCAGTAAGCACGTTATTCACCCGTACCTGGTATGTCACCGACCTGACACACTCCATGATCAGGTCCACCCAATTTGCCGTGAAGCCCAAACGTAGAAGAATCATGTGCAAGAAACTCCATTCCACCCTATCATATGCCTTATGCATGTCAAGCTTCACTGCACATGTGCCATATTTGCCCGTAGTTTTCTTCTTTATCGCATGGTAAGATTCAAAGGCCACCAGAAAATTATCCGTAATGAGGCGTCCCGGAACAAATGCACTTTGGTTTGGTGAGATGATCTCAGACAAAATATATTTCAGCCGGTTAGCCAGAAGTTTGGAAATCACCTTGTATACAACGTTACATAAACTTATAGGCCGAAATTGGGTTATAACCGTAGGATTTTCAACCTTTGGGATAAGAACAATAGTGGTGTTATTCCATCCTTCAGGGATCTTCTTCGAGTTAACAGCAATGAGCACTTCATCAATCAAATCCTCACCAATGATATGCCAAAACCTCTTATAAAAGACTGCATGGAGACCGTCCGGACCTGGGGCCTTTAGGTCGCCTATGTTGAACAAGGCCTTCTTCACCTCCTCTCGGGTGTATGCTTTGTTTAGTTCATCATTCATTGCATCTGTTACTCTTGGTTTGACTTTGTCAATTACATTCATGTCCGAGGCTTGCTGACCTGTAGTAAATAAAGAGGAGAAGTAATCTGCAGCATGAGTACGAATATCATCCTGGTCCTCTATCCAGTCACCATTTTCTCGTTGGAGACGCTTGATAAAATTTCTTTTCCGCCGGCCATTAGCCGCCCTATGGAAGAACTCTGAATTCCTGTTTCCCCTAGTAAACCAGTCCGCCCGGCCCCGTTGGAGCCAGTAGATTTCTTCTTGTTCTAGAAGTTTTTCAATCTGCAAGTGTAGGTCATGTTGCTTAACCACTGCTTCATCTGATAGTGGTCCCAAGAGTACTACGTTTAATTCTTTCTGCAACTCCCGGAGTTTGTTACGAGGTCCCTTAAGAACCTCTCTATCCCAGCGATGAAGAGCCACATGAACATCTGCAGTGCTGATCGCTAGTGGCACAGAGCCCAACTCCTTGTGCTTTTCCCACGCAGTTTGAACGATTGTTTCAATATCTTCCTCCGCTAGCCACCGCGCCTCGAATTTGCGGGTTCCTGACGGCCCCCTAGGCTGCACCCCCGGGTTAAAATCGGTATCAATAAGAACCGGCCGGTGATCAGATTTATCAAACTCCTCATTTGAAACAGCGAAACCAGGGAACAAGTCTGCCCATTGCATATTCCCCACTGCTCGATCCAAACCCTCACGTAGGTGGCCTCGACGCCATGAGAACAGGTCGCCTGTATAACCAAGGTCATCTAGTCCACAATCAGACAAAGCATCACTGAACATTCGCATACTTCTTTGTGGTCTTGCGACTCCACCGTCCTTCTCGTGTGCATGTAGTATTTCGTTGAAATCGCCTGCCACTAGCCACGGCAAATTTATCATTGCATGTAACTCCCTCAAGTAATCCCAGGACAAGTGCTTCCTTTCTCCACTCGGCTCTCCGTAGAAACCTGTGAAGCGCCACCCATTAACACTTGCTTCATTAATTCGGATGTCAATGTAATTAGCCTGAACTTCAAAAGATGTGACTCCCAATCCTGTGTACCAGAACATCACTAGACCACCGCTTCTTCCATCACTTTCCTCTACCGCCAAGCTATCAAAACCGAGTCTCCTCCTCAACCTTTCTGCCTTAGCTTTACACAGATGAGCTTCAGACAAAAAAAGCACATCCGGCCTCACCCGCCCTTGGACCCCCAAGAGTACACGAACTGCCGCGGGCTTCCTCATCTCACGGCAGTTCCAACATAATATTTTCATTGCAACCGGTCGAGCCCCAGCACGGAGCTCCGTCCTTGGTAATTGAAACAATCACGCCCAGCGGCCAGGTACCAAAACACCACCACTAGAAACGCAACCAATCTGAATAGATTGGAGCACAACTTTCTTCACGATACCTTCAAAATCTCATGCTTGAGATGTTCATCCGATCCAGTCGATTGAACAGACAGATTGATCTATCACGGATTCCAGCAGCAAGGCGGCAGAACTCGTAGTAGAGAGACAAAACCAGCGATGGCACCTCACGGCAGCATCCTGGGACAAGAAACCAGCCACGACACCTTCCGGCGCTGCCCTGGGACAGAGAACACCGGCCCCCGCGCCGCCGCCGGGGAGGTGGCCGGCGGCGGACCAGCGGAACCCTAAGTCGCCCTGGGAGTCGCCCCTCGGGAGAGAAAACGCTTTTGTGCTTACGCTTTTGAGTATGGTTTGGATTCCATGGTTGTTTTCTGAGCCGCCGGACGCTTCTGTTGGTGTATCTCTGCTGCAATACACCGAACCGTTGTTAGACAAGGCCACAGGGGGGGAAGGTCAGCCAGGCAAGAAAGAATAGTTTCAAACGCTTGCATATTTTTCCGGTTCTGAGGCCGCAGTGGAAAAAGTGGTTACTGCCCATGTAATTACCAGAGTCAGGCAAAAAAGGACAAAAGTTCTGGCATGCTTTGGCATTATAATACACATTACGTGTACCTAGAAGCTACTATTAATTTACATATGAATAAAAGGGAAATCACGCAGTGGAGGAGTCAATCAATAGGAGCTGATAATACTTCATGGAGAATCAAGTAAACAACACATCCGTATTGCTGGTGCCTTTGTGCATGATTTTGGATCTGTGTATGGACCATCTGTGGTCCAAATAAATCAGGTGATGTCCATTTAAGTTTATTTTACTAGCGCATATTGTTTTGTCAAAAAACAATTACTCTAGCCTGTAATATTTTTATGCAGGACGGCTATTAAAAGAAAAAGGGGTGGTATTATACCGCGGAGGCACGTTCGGCTGTGCCGCGCAACTTCACGGACACGCGTATCGCGGTCCGGTTTACATCAACGCGCCGGCCGACTCGCCCGTCCGCGCCACCTTACAACGCCACGGACAACTCGCCCGTCCGCCCTCGCCTCCGGTTCATGCGTCCGCGCCGGTTTACAACGCGGAGGACAACTTGCTCGTCCGCACCGGTTTACAGCTCCGCGGCCGATTCATCTGTCTGCTCCCACGGCCGACTTGGCCGTGGTTGATTTCAGCTTCACCGTGGTGATGATCAACTCCGCAGTGGATATTTTCTATCCTAACAAATCAGGCCGTCAATTTTTCGGCTTAAAAAGAAGGATTCCGGTTTATAATCCGGCTCGAGCGAAAGTTCTCTCCCGCAAAGCTTTGAAGCTCTCAGTATCCGGTTTAACAATTTCCGGTTCAAAAGAATAATCTCTCGCAAGTTCGAGTTCTCAGGAAAAGTTAAGGGGACCAAAGAGAGTTTGTTGCAAGAGCACAACTCAAACATAGGTGCCCCTTGAGCACAGCTCACAATATCGTTTGGAGGCTTCCTATTCAAACATAGGTGTATTCACCAAAGAAAACCTAGCATTACTACCCTATTGATTCCGGCTATCATGCCAATATTATCAGTATTATCATAAGAGCACAGCTTTGATTATTTCGGTAATCCGGCTATCAAGCCAATATTATCATAAGGGGTCAAAGAGAGTCTGCTGCACAACACAGCTCAAACATGGGTATCCCTTGAGCACAGCTCACAATATCACTTGGGGGCTATGTTCGAACCATAGTCACACCTCTTGATAGGCTTAAAGCCACCAGGGAAATCACTTGGGGGCTCTGGTCATATCTGAACCATAGCTTATACCCTCTAGATCAGCATAAGGGCACCAGGGAAATCACTTGGGGGCTTGGTCGTATCCGAACCATAGCTACACCCCTTGATAGGCATAAGGCTACCAGGGAAATCACTTGGGGGCTATGGGTTCGAACCATAGTTACACCTCTTGATAGGCATAAGGGCACTAGGGAAATCACTTGGGGGCTTGGTCGTATTCGAACCGTAGTTACACCTCTTGATCGGCACAATGCCACAATTAGGAATACATGGGGGCTCTGGTCGTATCCGAACTATAGCTTAAACCCTCTTGATCATACATATACATCATCATATATTGCATCATACGTGGCATCATCATTACATCATCATAGCATGTATCATATGTGCATGGATATACCGGTTTATATGGCAGGAATCGGTTTTCAAACCTGGTTATATTATTCAAAATCTTTAATAGCCAACACGGTTGGATTTTATTATGGTTATCAATAACCAGTATTATGATTAAGGTTTTCAAAGTCGCTTTAGCGCAATGGCTATCATATTATCAATGGATATGATTTATTCTGCAATTGAAGGAATAGTCCCGAGTCGCTGCAGGCTTACGACCCGGCACTTGGGGGCTATATTATTCAAGTTAAGATTACATCAAATACACAAGTATCATGTCGCTGCAAGCATGCACCATGACACTTGGGGGCTAATGCAAAGTCATTGTTTGCTCACCTTATTGAAGACCTGACTCATCACATCGTAATGAGCCGGCCCTTAGGGGCTACCAATTGCTCCTGTCAACAATTCAAGGTACAAAGCTTTTAATCCATTATATTGAAGGGTCCACTGCTCAGTTGGTAAAGCACAAGGCTCTTAACCTTGTGGACGTGGGTTCAAGCCCCATGATGGGGGTTACATCATATAATGTTATTCACAATGAAATATATATAAAGTCCCAACTCAATATTATCTTACTGAGCCAACCCTTGGGGACTACACGTTGCTGTTCAAAGTCTACATGATTATATTTACAAAATCCCAGCTCATTATTGCATAATGACCCGGCCCTTGGGGGCTACACTGGTTGAAGTTTTTATAAGCATAAGGCAATTTCAAGTCCCAGATTGCTGCAAGCATGACAACCCGATACTTGGGGGCTACATATGTGGAATACTCGGTTCTGACTGGTGATTGAGATGAACAACCTGGATTTCTTCAAAGCTTGTGACATTCATATTGAAGCAAGTCTTAAGTTGTTGCTATGCTACCTTCTTAAGACTTGGGGGCTACAAGTGATAGGCATATAAGAGGTACATTTTCAAGCTTGATGTTAACTACAATTATGACCCAGTGCCATCAATATTTGTAAACCGGCAAGGTTCTACATTCTTAAACCGGCAAAGTTCTACATTCTTAAACCGGCTGAAAATCAGATGAATATTTCAAAGATCAATATTTTTGTTAAGCATTGGGAGTTGAGTCAAAGGAGTTATTCTTCACAATATTTCTCTGTGACGAACCAATGTCAGCAAATTGATTATGAAGCTCGCCTATTGACCCGGATTTTATAGAAGAAGGAAGTAACAAGGACTTAAGGATGATCCGGATCAGTTTAACATGGATAGATCCAAATTAAACTGGGGGCTAATGTCGGGGATATACCCCGCGGTATGATCCGGCCGGAGTTATAACCCGGCTGGGACTTAGTAAACCGACTGACAGTTAAGACAGATGACTACGACGGACGGTAAACCGGCGGGTGGTAAACTGGCAGGTGTTAAGGCAGGTGGTAAACCGGTTGGTGTTAAGTTAGACGGTAAACCGGCAGGTTGTTAAACCGGCTAACAGTTAAGACAGATAGGTAAAACAGGCAGTTAACCCAGACGGTAAACCGGCAGGTTGTTAAACTGGCTGACAATTAAGACAGGAGTTAAGTCAGATGATAACTCAGCAGACAATCATAAACCGGCAGACCATCTTAAACTGGCACCAGTTATAACCCGGCAGACAGTGATAACTAGGTTGCCAGGAGTTATGAAGCCCGAGACGTTATGAAGCCCAAGATGTTAAGAAGCCCATGAAGAGAAGTCATAATAGTTAAGTCTTAAGTCCGAGTTGGACTCTACATGTAACCCTCCCCTTCAACTTATATAAGCGGGGGCAGGGCTCCCCAAAGAGGGACAAGGAAGAAGAAACAATCTTAAAGGGTTAGGGTTAACTGGGAGAGCCGGTTTACAGTGACTTCCTCGTGATCATAATGAGATCTAGCCACAAACAGCATGTAAGGCTATTACCGGATGATGTTTCCTGGGGCCTGAAGCTGTCTAAATCCTTGTCATGTGTTGCGTCTCTCGATTCCGCTCAACCCCTCTCAAGCTACCACATAGATGCGTTGGCCTCACGACTAAGTCCTCACACTAGGACATCTGTTGTGACAACTCCACGATAGGAAGGATTGAACCAGGCATCAACTTGGCAAACCAAGAGTGCCGCTAGAAAGATAAGATGATTTCGGTCAAAATTGATATAAAGATCACCGGAATCGGATGCACGGTTTGCAAATGGAAAGCAAAACAAGAATGGCACGATTCTGCGATTAACAGCACAATGCCACCAAGAATGCAACAAGAAACTAAGCTACTGCACTCCAACATAACAACAAAGCACATGGCAGTGATCTACTCAAGAAGCTTGACAAAACATGAACACTGAGCTACGGCTAAATCACACAAGCATGACAACAGGTTCAAACAAGCATGGCAAAAGTGCAAAAGATATCAGCATCACAAACTTAGTGAAAATACTAACATGCCAGGAATTAACATCAGGAAGCCATGTTTAGAGCAAGCAAACAACATGCTACAGGAACAGATCATAGCAAACAAAGGCATGGCATGAAACTAATAAATACATAGAACAAAAGTCCCTTACTGACCATGAGCCAAAAAGGCACAGAAGATAAGATGGCACCCATGTAAACATAGCAAGTTTTATTGCAGTTTCAGACTTAACAGAAAACAGAGCATGGCATAAACAGAATTACGAAGGCATCTTTGCGAGCGCAAATCACTCATCACAAAGCATTGCATGACAAGATAAGCATACTACCAGCAATAAGACATGTTCATGAAGCTAACCATGGAAAGATCAAGTTCATAGCATGCATGGATCAACTACAACAACCACGGCAAAATTGATTAACATGTAAACAATCTTCCAGGAACATTTTATAGCAAAAGTAGAGCAAGATTAAGACATGCTAGGGCACTCCATAATTGCAAACAGTGACATGGATGGATAGAGCACAACCATATGTCCAAATCATCCTTACTGAAGCAACTCAAAACAAGCATGGATCTCACTGTAGCATCACGTTTACATGGCATAAAACTAACAGAAGAACAAAGACTTAGTAAAATCCCATGTCCCTGAAATCAGCAATATCACTAAGGCTACTTTGCATGTTTGTGCTAGTCACCACATTGATCACAAAAATACATGGAAAACACCTCTATAAATAAGGCATGACATATATCAAAACACATGTAGAGCTCATGTTCATATGAAGCACCCATCAAAAGTGGCAAAAATGACAAATCATCATAATCTGCTAAGTAACAGCACCTAACATTTTATAGCACTCTTCAATCAACGATTTGGGAATCAAGATGGACTTAAACAAGCATGTCACAATGGAACAAAATGAAGAGCACATCATCATGAACATTTTGATATATTATGCACATGAAATGGAGCTACGGTGATGAAGTTACTATGCAATGAACAGGGCCTGAAAATGTTACAGATCCAGGACCGAGACGTTCCGGGACGGAGCGGTGCGGGGACGGGCGAAGGCGTTTGGATCGGGGACCGGTGGATCTGGTATCGATCCGGATCCGGCCGGAATTTCGCCGGAGTTGGCGCCGGCGATGGCGAGGACAACTAGAAGGCGGCGGCACGCGGTGGTGCGAAGCGGAGGCGGCGGGGCGACGGCGAAGCGAGGCGGAGAGGCGGCGGCGGCACGCTCCGGCGCGGCGAGCGGCGGGCGAGGGCGGCGCCGCGAGGCGAGGCGAAGCCGGCAGAGGCACGCGTCGGCGGGCGGATATCCCGGACGGGGAGGCGCGGGGCAGCGTGGCCCAGCTGCGGCCCGGGGCGGGCCGCCCTCTGGCCCCTGCGGGACTGGCGGTGGGGAGGAGAGAGAGAGAAGGCGCGGGGCTGACATGGCGCGTTGTGGTTGGCCAGAGGGCGGTGGCGGACACGTCCGATGGCGGCGCAGACATGTCCGACGGTGGGAGAAGGAAGAAGCTAGGGTTTGGACCCGGATTTGGATGGGGAGAGAACATATTTATAGGTGGGAGGAGGTAGGAGTGTCCAAATGGAGTGTAGTTTTCGACCAGGCGATCGTGATCCGGTGGCGGAGGACATGGGAGAGGTTTGGATGGGTTATTGGGCCGTTTTGGAGGGGTGTTAGGCTGCAACACACACGAGGCCTTTACGGTTCCCCGGTTAACCGTTGGAGTATCAAACGGACTCCAAATGACACAAAATTTGACACGCGGTACCGGTGGTGTACCAAGGCCACTTGGCAAATCTCGGTCCATTCCGAGAATGTTTAATACCCGCACACGAAAAGAGACAAAAGGGGCACACCGGTGCACGTAGGAGTGACGGGATGCAAAATGGACAGCGGGGAAAATGCTCGGATGCAAAAGACGAACACGTGTGCAAAAGAGATGCCCATGATGACATGATATGAAATGCATGACATGAACGAAAATGCAAAACGGAAGACAAAACCCAACCACGAAGGGAAAATCATATCGCATCTCCGGAAAAGGCAAGAGTCGGAGTTACAAATATGGAAAGTTGTATCTAGGGTGTTACAACACTCCACCACTATGAGAGGATCTCGTCCCGAGATCTAGGATGGCACCGGAGGGGAAAACGGAAGAGGAAGAGGTAAAACAAAGTTTCTTCTTTGACAAACGAGTGAAACCAAAGAACCTCGAGAGGTTGAACAACTTGAAGGAAAGAATACAACGGAGATGATCGAAGTTGAAAACACTCCGTTAGGAAAGAGGAACAAGGAAGAACAAATTCGGGCAGCATCCGGTTGAAAAGTGATACGAAACTTGATAAGATGAAAAGAACTTGAAGAGATGACACAACACTCCGGTTGAGAAGGGAGGTAAAACTTGACAAAATGGGAAGAACTTGAAAAGAGGGCACGACACACCGGTTAAATGGATAAGCACGACGAGAACACAGTCCTCACAATTCGAGATGATGAGAGAAAAGAGCAACATCACAATGCCTCCGGAAGAAAGAATAGAAGGTCGATCGTTGAAACAATAGAACATAGGAGAAAATGACAACTTCTGCCACAAATGAGCTTGGAAAACACCCTTCCAAGAAAATTATAACGAAGTTGTTGGAAAACCAACAACGAAAAGAGTAAGCTTGTAGTGGGATTATGGAAAACTTCTCAACATTGAGGCAAAATTCTGCCACTACGGAAACAATAGATTGGATTTATATCAACAAGGAGACGAGAAGCGTATTTCACCCGAAGGATAAATGAATAACTTGGGTCGTTTATGAGCACCATAAATAGCAACAATCCTTAGGGAAAGCTTTAGGTGAAATATAACCCAAGATAACTCCAATGAATATATTGATTGGTTTAAATATCTCATTCCTGACAACTTATCACCCATGAAACATGAAGGAAACTGTCAAGGATGACATAACACCATCTCAAAAGATAAGGTAGAACGAATTGCACTTTAGAATGCAAGATGAAGCATGCTTGAAATTCTCAAAATAAAACATGTGTTGAACACCATGTTTATTTGAGAGTATAGCTTGGCGGATCTTAACTTCGAGAGAAATCTTGAGGACAAATGAAGAATGAAAGGAATCATTGACGAACCACCATGTAGAGCCTCCATGAAGAACTCCGGTAATAAAAGAATTATCAATCGAAAAGTAAAGTTGAAAAGAACTCTCAGAGAGTCCTTGCAATGATTAGATGAAGCTTCACGATGATAAAACCGAGAAAACTTCGAACTTCGGAAAGAAAGATGAACAAATGAAATCAGGAATTTTGATGAACCTGCGGAATAAGGAATTGAATTTACTCAATGAAACAAGAATAAGAATTACATTATGTCCATCCCACCAATTAAATTGATGACAAACAATGGATTTTGCATACTACTTATTCTCGTAGAAAGGATTAAGATAGATATGGCACAAACTTGAGAAGGTCTTCAACGATCCACCAGTGGGATTTGAAAGAATGAATGAATCTGTATGTTAACGAAGGAGAAGAACTCTTGAACGAACCACCATAAGAATTGAACATGAAAATAGCAAAAGCACAATTTACCGGGAAGAATTGGAAAACGAAAGATGATACTTGAGGGAATTTAGATGCAAGTGAACGAAGAGATCCCGAGCTGATTAGCGAATATTTGAATGATGCACCTGTAAGATTTGGAGAACAATAGCTGAAAGCTGAGGATGAATAAACCCAAAATCTTGGCCTTCGGAGAATCAAACTGAAAAGAATCTTGAATTTGCTCCGGATAGGTGAAAGGAATTCTCACAATCAAAAACAATTATGAGAGGATGGCATCAAGCTTGAACTACGCAACTTCGAGAGGACGGACCAAGATTTGAGGGAAACTCTTCTTTGGTCTTCAAGTGTTGAGAATGACGATGAGAAACACCACCATGAATTGTTGAGACACTCCGGAATGAAGAAATAGAAAGGTTGAACCAATGATGAAAAGAATGTGAAAGATCTTGGAGAAGGCATTTGACTGATGACACGTCATTCTTACGTCAAACTTGGAGAAGAATTTGAGGGTAACTCTGAGAAAAATTAGAAGAGCCAAGTAAGATCCTGGGAAAAGACCTGTGGGTTAGGGACCACTCAAGAGAAACACCGTTGAAATGATTACTTGAAAAGGAGATTGCACCAGTTGAATTGAATGGCTTGAATGAGATAACATCCTCAAAAGAACTGGAGCGAATTGAGAATGGAAACTTGAATCTTCTGAGATATCTTCAGCACTTTGGATAAGAATAGAGAGAGATGAACGAATAAGAGGTGCACCGGCATGAGAAAACATATGAAACATGAGAAGGATATGATCGACAAAGTTTGGCTTGAATCCATCGGAGAAGAAAGAGAACGAATAATGATGAACTTGTAGAGCATCTTCAAGAGAACCACCGGGTAAGAACATTGACAGAAAAGAATGGAGAGACTTCTCATCAATAACATGATAGTTGATTAAGAAATCTGAATCCTTGAAGGAAAAGGGTGGGAGGGTGAGAAAACAAAGGCAGCTTGGGACGGAAGAAATGAGCACCGTTGAGAAGAACTAATATTTGATCTTGCGGATGTTGAAATGATCGGATCCGCTTGAAGAGAAACACGCCAGTTGAAAATGATTGACATGACAATCTCGATGATCAAGAAGGATTGGTATTCACATAGAAGTATGAGAACACCGCTTAGGGAAGGTATGGAATCAACATTTGACTTCGAAGCAACTCGAATACCACAACTCAAAACAAACAAAGGATTGGCTTGCAAAATAAGCCGGAAACAAACATATGATAGATCCCATATCGTAACATGTGTCTGTTGGAAAGATATCCTACGAGATACTTGAATTCCCACTTATAAACTCCCGAAACTTTCTGGTTATGCAATCGGGTGTTGGGGATACAGGGGAAGCATAATGTCTCACCCAAAACTAGCAAATCCTACATCCAGCTGTATGCATCCTTCAACACATAACCAAGAAACCTTTGGAAATCATTTACCTCAACCTTCGAAAAGCATCCGTTATACGAGTTATGGCAATAATCCCGAACTCCTGCCCCAGTACTGGGTGGCGTCGAGGTTATCTCACCAACAACTGCATAAAAGAGATTTGTGATGTCGGCGAACTCAGGTGTTCCAAAACTGCAACGATAAAATTGTGCTAACAATACCTCGGAGCTCAACTCCCCGGGACACTGCCACAACCCCTAAATGTCAGGAGGCACCAAGAACAATGTTCTCTTCACAAAACCATCGGAATGATTCCAAGATACCCGCGTGATCCTAAAAAAATTAGTGAAATTTGAGGAGAGAAGAGTCAAAACTCTACGCCAGGAGACCTCACCAGAGCGATGAAGGAACTGGGAAGTAAAAAGAATCCTACTCTCCGATATATGTAATCCTAAGACTCAAAACATTTTTACTAGACTCAACAACGTCAGCGATTCGATCAAGAAGGAGGCTCCTAAGTCAGGGAAGGCTTTGTACCAACTTGTAACACCCACAATGCAGCTATATCTCCCACGTGTCGGGGCACGACTTAGAGGCATAGCCGCATGGTAGGAATGTCGCAAGAGGGGTAATCTTTACACATCCCATGTACTGAATAAGAAAGGGATAAAGATTCGGCTTACAATCGCCACTTCACACAATACATAAATATATCATACGTCATCCAGAATACAATCAAGGTCCGACTATGGAACCAAAATAAAGAAAGACCACCCCAAATGCTAGATCCCCGATCGTCCCAACTGGGCTCCTCTACTGATCATCCGGAAAAGAAACATAGTAACGGCCGGAATCCTCATCGAACTCCCACTTGAGTTCGATAGCGTCCCCTGCACTGGCATCATCGGCACCTACATCTGTTTGGAAGTATCTGTGAGTCACGGCGACTCAGCAATCTCACATCCTCGCGATCAAAACTATTTAATCTTAAAGGTAGGAAAGGGGTAGTGAGGTGGAGCTGCAGCAAAGCACTAAGCATATATGGTGGCTAACGTACGCAAAAGAGAGCGGGAAGAGAAGCAAAGCACGGTCGAGAAGCTAATAGTGATCAAGAAGTGATCCTAAAGCTACTTACGTTCAAGCATAACACGAGACCGTGTTCTCTTCCCGGACTCCGCTGAAAAGAGACCATCACGGCTACACACGCGGTTGATTCATTTTAATTAAGTTAAGTGTCAAATTTTCTACAACCAGATATTAACAAATTCCCATCTGCCCATAACCGCGGGCACGGCTTTCGAAAGTTCAAAACACTGCAGGGGTGTCCCAACTTAGCCCATCACAAGCTCTGACGGTCAACGAAGGATATTCCTTCTCCTAGGAATACCCGATCAGACTCGAAATCCCGGTTACAAGACATTTCGACAATGGTAAAACAAGACCAGCAAAGCCACCCGATGTGCCGACAAATCCCCATAGGAGTCGCACGTATCTCGTACTCAGGGCACACCCGATGGGCAAGACGTCGGGTTGGCATAAACCCTGGTTGCCCAGGGGGGCGCCGGACATCGCCCAGTTTGGACCAACACTCAGAGGAGCACTGGCCCGGGGGTTAAAAATAAAGATGACCCTTGAGTCCGTGAAACCCAAGGGAAAATGGCTTAGGTGGCAAATGGTAAAACCAAGGTTGGGCCTTGCTGGAGGAGTTTTATTCAAGGCGAACTGTCAAGGGGTTCCCATAACACCCAACCACCTAAGGAACGCAAAATCAAGGAACATAACACCAGTATGACGGAAACTAGGGCGGCAAGAGTGGAAAAAGCACCAGGCATAAGGCCAAGCCTTCCACCCTTTACCAAGTATATAGATGCATTAAAGTAAACAAGATATAATAATGATATCCCAACTAAAATCCATGTTCCAAACAAGGAACAAACTTCATCTTCGCATGCAACTAGCCACGCTATAAGAGGGGCTGAGCAAAGCGATAACATAGCCAAACAACGGTTTGCTAGGAAAGGTGGGTTAGTGGCTTGACATGGAAATACGGGAGGCATGATAAAGCAAGTGGTGGGTATCGCGGCATAGCAATATAGCGAGCAACTAGCAAGCAAAGATAGAAGTGATTTCGAGGGTATGGTCATCTTGCCTGCAATGTTCTCAGAGTTGACGAAAACTTGATCCTTGTAAGCATACTCAACAGGTTCCTCGATCACGTACTCGTCTCCCAGATCTACCCAAGGCAAGAACACAAGCAAAGGCCCAACAATCAATCACGGTGCAATGCGCAAGCAACATGATGCAAAACATGGCATGACATGCGGGATGTGATATGCAATGCATAAGCGTGCTTCGGAAGGGAAGGATTGAACCAGGCATCAACTTGGCAATCCAAGAGTGCCACTGGAAAGATGAGATGATTTTGGTCAAAATTGATATAAAGATCACTGGAATCGGATGCACGGTTTGCAAATGGCAAGCAAAACAAGAATGGCACAATTCTGCGATTAACAGCACAATACCACCTAGAACGCAACAAGAAACTAAGCTACTGCAGTCCAACATAACAACAAAGCACATGGTAGTGATCTACTCAAGATGCTTGACAAAACATGAACACTGAGCTATGGCTAAATCACACAAGAACAGGTTCAAACAAGCATGGCAAAAGTGCAAAAGATATCAGCATCACAAACTTAGTGAAAATACTAACATGCCAGGAATTAACATCAGGAAGTCATATTTAGAGCAAGCAAACAACATGCTACAGAAACAGATCATAGTAAACAAAGGCATGGCATGAAACTAATAAATGCATACAACAAAAGTCCCTTAATGACCATGAGCCAAAAAGGCACAGAAGATAAGATGGCACCCATGTAAACATAGCAAGTTTTATTACAGTTTCAGACTTAGCAGAAAACAGAGCATGGCATAAACAGAATTACGAAGGCATCTTTGCAATCACAAATCACTCATCACAAAGCATTGCATGACAAGATAAGCATACTACCAGCAAGAAGACATGTCCATGAAGCTAACCATGGCAAGAACAAGTTCATAGCATGCATGAATCAACTACAACAACCACGGCAAAATTGATTAACATGTAAACAATCTGCCAGGAACATTTTATAGCAAAAGTAGAGCAAGATTAAGACATGCTAGGGCACTCCATAATTGCAAACAGGGACATGTATGGATAGAGCACAACCATATGTCCAAATCATTCTTACTTAAGAAACTCAAAACAAGCATGGATCTCACTGTAGCATCATGTTTACATGGCATAAAAATAACAGCAGAGCAAAGACTTAGTAAAATCCTAAGTCCCTGAAATCAGCAATATCATGAAGGCTACTTTGCATGCTTGTGCTAGTCACCACATTGATCAAAAAAATGCATGGCAAACACCTATATAAATAAGGCATGACATAGATCAAAACACACATAGAGCTCATGTTCATATGAAGCACCCATCAAAAGTGGCAAAAAAGACAAATCATCATAATCTGCTAAGTAACAACACCTAACAATTTATAGCACTCTTTTATCAACGATTTGGGCATCAGGATGGACTCAAAGAAGCATGTCACAATGGAATGAAATGAAGAGCACAGCATGGTGAACATTTTGATATATTATTCGCATTAAACGGAGGTACGGTGATGAAGTTGTGATGCAATGAACAGGGCCTAAAAATGTTACAGATCCAGGGACTTAGAGAAAATTATACCGCGCGAAAACATGGACGGAGACGTTCTGGGACGAAGCGGTGCGGGCATGGACGAAGGCGTTTGGATCGGGGACCGGTGGATCTGGTCCTGATCCGGATCCGGCCGGAATTTCTCCGGAGTTGGTGCCCACGATGGCGAGGACGACTAGGAGATGGCGGCGGGCGGTGGTGCGACGCGGAGGCGGCGGGACGACAGTGAGCCGAGGCGGAGAGGCGGAGGCGGTGTGCTCCGGCGCGGAAAGCGGCGGACGAGGGCGGCAGCACGAGGCGAGGCGAGGCGAGCGGTGGCGAGGCGAAGGCGGCGGAGGCGCTCATCGGCGGGCGGCGCTGGTTTGGCGACGGAGATCCCGGGCGGGGCGGCACGGACCAGCTACGGCCCGGGGCTGGCGGCGGGGAGGAGAGAGAGAAGGCACGGGGCTGATGTGGCGCATTGTGGCTGGGCAGAGGGCGGTGGCGGACACGTCCGATGGCGGCACGGACATGTCCAGCGGCGGGAGGAGGAAGAAGCTAGGGTGTGGACCTGGATTTGGACCAGGAGAGCACATATTTATAGGTAGGAGGAGGTAGGAGTGTCCAAATGGAGTGTAGTTTTCGACCACGCGATCGTGATCCAACGTCGGAGGACATGGGAGAGGTTCGGATGGGTTATTGGGCCATTTTGGAGGGGTGTTGGGCTGCAACACACACGAGGCCTTTACGGTTCCCCGGTTAACCGTTGAAGTATCAAACGGACTCCAAATGACATGAAATTTGACAGACGGTCTACCGGTGGTGTACCAAGGCCGCTTGGCAAATCTCGGTCCATTCCAAGAATGTTTAACACCTGCACACGAAAAGAGACAAAAGAGGCACACCGGTGCACGTAGGAGTGTCAGAATGCAAAATGGTCAACGAGGAAAATGCTTGGATGCAAGAGACGAACACGTATGCAAAAGAGATGCTCATGATGACATGATATGAAATGCATGACATGAACAAAATGCAAAACGAAAGAGAAAACCCAACCACAAAGGGAAAATCATATCGCATCTCCGGAAAAGGCAAGAGCCAAAGTTACAAATATGGAAAGTTGTATCCGGGGCGTTACAATTTGATCCGTGGATTTGCTTTGCCTTCAGTGGATCTAGCTTTTCCCCCTTTCCCCACCTTTTCCTTCCACTAAATCGACCGGATTCGACGAATTTTGACCTCTCCACCACGTCCACGAGTTGTTCAACCCTTGCCCGAAAATTGCCCAGGCACCAGACGTCTGACCGCCTCTCGACGTCCGACGACCGGACGACCGGCCCATCCCGGACGTTCGACGTTGCCTGAGGAAACTGAATTTTTTTCAGTTTAGTCACCACCACCGCCCCACTTCCGCATACGCACTCCCACCACCTATACACCATCATCACTTCCGCATACCACCACCATTTCTTACCCGTATCGCACTCCGACACGTTTTGCCACTTCGAGCTTTGAGAATTTGAGTTGCGGTTCCGTGTCCTATTGTGTTTCGGCTATTTAGGTACGGTCTGACATCAACATCACCGCCGCTCATCTTCGTCACGGACGCGTCATCAACAACGACCACCTCGACTACATCTTGGTATTCGTGCCAACAATTTGACACCATACTGTATGCAAGAAACGGTAACATCATCTTGGTATTGGATACATCATTCTTACCATCACATTGATAGCCACCATAGCCTTAATCCTTTGTGTCGCTTACCCATCGAGACTAGCTTTTGAGTATTGCCGGCAATGAGACTTGTGCACATTAGTGATCATACTTCCCATAGCATACATACATCATTGGTGCATATCTTGGTATCACCTCTTGTGTCACAAGGTTGTCATCGCATACAGAATTGCTATCTTGGTTCGTGAAGCATTGCATTAGAAAAGAGCTCAAACAACAAAGAGCCAAATAAGCTTTTAAGCAAAAGGGAAAGATAAGCAAAGAGCTTTTAAGAAAGACCAATAGCATCATACAACATTAATATTGTCATACTAGATCATCTTGGATCATAGCATCAAAACAACATACATAGAGCATACTTGGGATAGAAGTCGTTGCATTTTTGCTTAGTAGGTTGTGCACAAGTCTTTGTATCCGCCTATTGTGCAATCGTGCTAGTGTCTCTCTAGTGTTGTGTAACAAGAGCATTTTCGTGGATTCCACATTTTGGCTCATCCTTGGTTGCACAACCCCACTTATCTTTTTGCGTGTGTGTTTACGTGTACCTTATCTTGCTTGCTCTACTTGTTGCATTGCAAACTTGCAAATCTTTTCCAACATTATTGAAGCTCACTAACAATTGCATCAAATTTTGTGCCACCATCCTAACCAAGCTCCACCATAAGCTTTTACTTGTGTAGGTGTGAGAAACTGACAAGAATTGGTACCAATTGTGTTATTTCCTTGTTCCACATTGCAGTGATCATTGATCCACCTTCAACTTCGGTCAAGGTACATTTGGTATACGTTCTTATCTTTCTACCACTCACATTTTTTCTCTTGGAATGATGGATAGGCCAAGTACTTCTACCAACCCACTCTTCATTGAGCACGATGACGACATGAACTCCTACGTCACCAAGAGCCACCTCTTTGGTGCAAAATGTGCTTTGCATCAAGAGCAACAAGCAATGAGTGAACGCATCGACAACCTCGCCGCCGACTTGCGACTCTCCGAGCAACGTATAAGGGACTACTTCGACCACAAGCTCGACAATCACAAGCAAGAGAACGACGCAAGAATGGATGAGATTCATGCTTTGTTGCTCAACCGCTCTTCTTCCACTTCGTCCTCATCAAGACGGAGCCGATCAAGTTGACACTCCGACTTTACCCTCTCCGGCTCAAGTACACCGACGTTGAACACTCTTCGACGTGTCACGTGCAATGATCGTCAAGCAAGCCTCAATCCCCTACGCGACACTGACTCTCAAGAGCACCGACACCGTCAAAACCAAGCTGCCTTTGCACAAGCACGAGAACGGCAACGACAACGCCAACATGAAGAGGAAGAGCAAGCGTGTCTACACCAAGATGCACAAGATGTCGAGGCACAATGCCAAGAACAACAACTCCGTGAAGCTCAAACACTTGAGGCGCAACGTGCCCTTCGAAATTCGAGTCACACCGTCGCCACACGCAATCCCCATCGGCGTGAACAAGAAGAAGCACTTTGCGAAGAAGTTCAAGAGAGGATTTACCAATCATGTGCGCATCATCAAGTTCCTAAAGTTCATCCTCGAGCTCGACAAGCCCCTCCACAAGCTCCTCAAGAACCCCAAGAACCCCAAGTTCACCAAGAGCATGAAGACAATGGAAATCCTCCACGACAAGAGCAACATGAAGTTGACAACCCTCCTCACCAAGAGCAACACGAGTTTGACAATCATCAACAACATGGGCGTCATCATCCTCGACCCCAACACAATGAAGAGCAAAGCTACGGCAAGCTAAAGTTCACCATGCCCAAGTTCAATGGAAGCAACGATCCCGAAGAGTACCTTTCATGGGCATTGAAGGTCGACAAAATCTTCCGCTTGCAAAACTATGAAGAAGAGAAGAAGATCGCGATGGAATCCCTTGAGTTCCAAGACTATGTCCTCATTTGGTGGGAACAAGTCATCGAGTGCCGTGAGGCAAGAGGTGAACCACCCATCACTACTTGGGCGCAAATGAAGGATGTCATGAGAGCACGCTTCGTGCCTACCTACTACAACTGCGACCTCTTCAAGAAACTTCAACTACTCAAGCAAGGAACCAAGAGCATTGAAGAGTACTACAAGGAAATGGAGATTGCCATGATAAGAGCCAATGTCACGGAAGATGATGAACAAACAATGGCACGTTTCTTGAATGGACTCAATCATCCCATCAAGAAGATCGTCGACTTCCAACCATACTCGAACCTCATC